>NC_143023.1:96558866-96571366 GCF_057628025.1 Oncorhynchus mykiss
ACTCTCACAGCTAGGCCAGGAGATGAAAGGTTGGTCTTGGGCTGACTCTCACAGCTAGGCCAGGAGATGAAAGGTTGTCTTACTTAACACTGAAGGGCTGTTTGTGTGTCTGACTGGAGAAGCTCACTGATACTAGGATGCTTTATTAATGGAGAAAGACAAGGAAACACACACACACACACACCATTATTATAATGATCTAATTGACCAGACTAAAACCCACAATCACTGAGGACCCTGCCTGCTTTCCTGCCTGCCAGCCTGCTTCTATTGGAAACGTGTTCAAGGCTTGTAATAAAGAGACTAACATTTCACTACCAAGAAGATCTGATCATCCACTGTGATGCATTTTATACATCAGAGGCTTTTATACAGCTGAAAGCTTGTTGACTGTTTTTTATCCAGTTGGGAAAAAAACAATGTTTTATGGATCAGAGTACATTATAAAAATATATAATTGGAGCTTCAGAATGACTCATTGATTGAAGTGCATTCTATATCAAAGCACAGGCCTCTGTTACAGTCTGGTATATGTGGATTTTTAAAATTATTTTATTATTTAACTAGGCAAGTCAGTTAAGAACAAATTATTATTTACAATGACGGCCTACCGAAAGGCAAAAGACCTCCTGCGGGGACAGGGGACTGGGATTGATTTTTTTTTTTGAAATACAATATAAATATAGGACAAAACACACACCACAACAAGAGAAACAACACAACACTACATGAAGAGAGACCTAAGACAACAACATAGCAAGGCAGCAACACATGACAGCACAATTGTCATGGGTGTATGATCAGAACTACAATGGTGTTCTACATCTACCACTGTATGGGCTCTGTCCTTACACTTCTGGAAGTAGGCTAATGAGACCCGTTGTGTGTGTGCGTGGGTACGTGTACGTTCATGCACAAGTGTGTGTGTGTGTGTGTGTGTGTGTGTGTGTGTGTGTGTGTGTGTGTGTGTGTGTGTGTAGGTGCATGTGTACGTGTGTGTGTGTGTGTGTGTTAGTTTCCTGTAACTTGAGCTCCTGAGTGGCACAGCAGTCTAAGGCACTGCATCTCAGTACTAGAGTCATCACTACAGACTGTGGTTCAATTCCAGGCTGTGTCAAAACTGGCAGTGATTGGGAGTCCCATAGGGCTACAGACCATTGGCCTAGTGTTGTCAGGGGTTGGCCAGGGTAGACTGTCATTGCAAATAAGATTTATTTTTACTGACTTGCCTAGTTAAATAAATAAAAATAAATACATTTAAAAAAAGTTACAGTAAATCAGGTGCAATGTCGTCTTTAACCTGCAGGTGGCACTATTTCACATAATTAGCACCGTATGAGGAGATAGGGTACATCTGCCACCACACCTCTGGTCAGGCCATGATTTTCCTACCCTGTTTTTGATGTTGCTATTTATCAGAAATGTTTTCAAATTTGCAAAGATTACAACAACAGAACAGTAATGGCCAACATAAAAACATGATAACAACACAATGGAGGGGGGACCTGAGTAAGACCGGATCTCAAAGAACGAGTAGCACAAAATCCAAATCAAACCTATTCTGACCCACCTTGGCCCTTGTCCAAGTGACCATGGATGGTCCAGGCTTAACTACTTCTTCCTCTGTTCAAACCTGCTCAAGGCCGAGCATTTTGACAGTCAACACACACACATATACAGTTGAAGTCGGAAGTTTACATACACTTAGGTTGGAGTCATTAAAACTTGTTTTTCAACCAACTATAGTTTTTGGCAAGTCGGTTAGGACGTCTACTTTGTGCATGACACAAGTCATTTTTCCAACAATTGTTTACAGACAGATTATTTCACTTATAATTCACTGTATCACAATTCCAGTGGGTCAGAAGTTTACATAAACTAAGTTGACTGTGCCTTTAAACTGCTTGGAAAATTCCAGAAAACGATGTCATGGCTTTAGAAGCTTCCGATAGGCTAATTGACATCATTTGAGTCAATTGGAGGTGTACCTGTGGATGTATTTCAAGGCCTACCTTCAAACTCAGTGCTTCTTTGCTTGACATCATGGGAAAATCAAAAGAAATCTGCCAAGACCTCAGAAAAAAAATTGAAGACCTCCACAAGTCTGGTTCATCCAGAGCAATTTCCAAACGCCTGAAGTTCTTCTGTCCAAACAATAGTATGCATGTATTAACACCATGGGACCACGCAGCCATCATACCGCTCAGGAATGTCTCCTAGAGATGAACGTACTTTGGTGCGCAAACTGCAAATCAATCCCAGAACATCAGCAAAGGACCGTGTGAAGATGCTACAGGAAACAGGTACAAAAAGTATCCATGTCCACAGTAAAACAAGTCCTATATCGACATGACCTGAAAGGCCGCTCAGCAAGGTAGAAGCCACTGCTCCAAAACTGCCATAAAAAAGCCAGACTACGGTTTGCAACTGCACATGGGGACAAAGACGGTACTTTTTTGAGAAATGTCCTCTGGTCTGATGAAACAAAAATATAATTATTTGGCCAAAATGTCCATCGTTATTTTTGGAAGAAAAAGGGGGAGGCTTGCAAGCCAAAGAACACCATCCCAACCGTAAAGCACGGGGGTGGCAGCATCATGTTGTGGGGGTGATTCGCTGCAGGAGGGACTGGTGCACCTCACAAAATAGATGGCAAAGACCTAACCTCAATCCTATAGAAAATGTGTGGTGCAGAACTGAAAAAGCGTGTGAGAGCAAGTAGGCCTACAAACCTGACTCAGTTACACCAGCTCTGTCAGGAGGAATGGGCCAAAATTCACCCAACTTATTCTGGAAAGCTTGTGGAAGGCTACCCGAAAAGTTTGACCCAAGTTTAAACAATTTAAACGCAATGCTACCAAATACTAGTTGAGTGTATGTAAACTTCTGACCCACTGGGAATGTGATGAAAGAAGTAAAAGCTGAAATAAATAATTATCTCTACTATTATTCTGACATTTCACATTCTTAAAATAAAGTGGGGAACATAACTGACCTAAGACAGTGAATTTGTACTAGGATTAAATGTCAGGAATTGTGAAAAACTAAGTTGAAATGTATTTTGCTGTATGTAAAATATCCGACTTCAACTGTATGTGGGAACCACTGTACACACATCTGGGAGAACCCCTATAAAGGCCTGAGAGTCGTTCATATTCATGCTGGGCTAATGTTTTACATTGAGCGTGTGTGTGTGTGTGTGTGTGTGTGTGCGTGCGTGCGCGAGTACATGTGTAGAACATGGGGATGTGTGGCACTTACTCCTCTGTCTGAAGTGTCCTGCTTGCGTCGCTTCATTCGCTAGCTTTTGCGGTGGCACGATCAGCTAAGACGCAAGGCAGACATCCCTTGAGTTCCAGAATAAGTGGTAGGCCATACGTCCTTTACACATGTATGTGTTTCTTATTCTCGCTGAATAGTGTTTTAGAGGTTGGCCCGTGGGGGTCAGTCTGTGTGATTCATTTGCGTCATCACTGTAAGGAACCGAGGGGGGCCGAGGTGGGCCGGGGGGGGACGAGGGGGGGCCGAGGTAGCTGCCAAAGAGAAGGGGCCGGGTAGAGGGGAAATAAATACACACTGCCTCACAGCACACACATTGGGAGACATATAGACACACACACACACACTTCGACACTAGACCGGAGGTTATCTTACCTTCATATAACTTTACTCCGTCTCTCACTTAGCTTTACTCTGTCTCTCACTTAGCTTTATTCTGTCTCTCACTTAGCTTTATTCTGTCTCTCACTTAGCTTTATTCTGTCTCTCACTTAGCTTTACTCTGTCTCTCACTTAGCTTTATTCTGTCTCTCACTTAGCTTTACTCTGTCTCTCACTTAGCTTTATTCTGTCTCTCACTTAGCTTTACTCCGTCTCTCACTTAGCTTTATTCTGTCTCTCACTTAGCTTTATTCTCTGTCTCTCACTTAGCTTTATTCTGTCTCTCACTTAGCTTTACTCTGTCTCTCACTTAGCTTTATTCTGTCTCTCACTTAGCTTTACTCTGTCTCTCACTTAGCTTTATTCTGTCTCTCACTTAGCTTTATTCTGTCTCTCACTTAGCTTTACTCTGTCTCTCACTTAGCTTTATTCTGTCTCTCACTTAGCTTTACTCTGTCTCTCACTTAGCTTTACTCTGTCTCTCACTTAGCTTTATTCTGTCTCTCACTTAGCTTTACTCTGTCTCTCACTTAGCTTTATTCTGTCTCTCACTTAGCTTTACTCCGTCTCTCACTTAGCTTTATTCTGTCTCTCACTTAGCTTTATTCTCTGTCTCTCACTTAGCTTTATTCTGTCTCTCACTTAGCTTTACTCTGTCTCTCACTTAGCTTTATTCTGTCTCTCACTTAGCTTTATTCTGTCTCTCACTGAGCTTTACTCCGTCTCTCACTTAGCTTTACTCTGTCTCTCACTGAAAAAGCCCTCACATCAAATTACTTCCAATCTACGGGCAGTTTCTACCAACAGATTTTTTAGGAACAGCGATAGGAGCTTCATTCACTCCTAGCTATGCACATTTATTGATGGGGACACTGGGAGGAGACCCTTCATTTGTTGACGTCCACAAAAACCCATATTTCCAGAATGTCACCGTTTGGAAAAGATACCTACTGGAACTGCACTGACCTCACAGGGTTTATTCCTTATATTACATTATCTGACCCCGAACTCAAATTTGGGGCGGCAGGGTAGCCTTGTGGTTAGAGCGTTGGACTAGTAACCGAGAGGTTGCAAGTTCAAATCCCCCGAGCTGACAAGGTACAAAATCTGTCGTTCTGCCCCCTGAACAAGGCAGTTAACCCACCGTTCCTAGGCCATCATTGAAAATAAGAATTTGTTCTTAACTGACTTGCCTAGTTAAATAAAAAAAAATAATTACAGCACAGAGAAGTCGGGGGAAAAACAGACTTCTTGGAATCTTAAAATCCACAATAATAAAGAAAAGGACTCTGTTATCGTCTGTAAGCTGCAGAGTAGGAAGGTACTTTTATGGGCCGACCGTAAACACACCTTAAACAGAACATACCTGGTGGGTCAATTCCTACCACTCTGACCGTAACTGTAGCACCGACACGGTGTTTGAGTGCAAAGCTAATGATATGCACGCCGGGTTCCTGCAACGTGGGTATGATAAGAGTGTCATTGAGCAGACCCGTGCTATGGAGATGCTGAACCTCAAAACCTACTCACTGAAACAAATAGAAACCAGGACAAACCCCCCCCCCCCCCCGCCCCACACACTTATGTGTTTTTCCACGAAGTACAGCCCATGTGCAAGTCATGTCAAATCCATTGTATTGAAACAATGGCCCATCCTCACATTTGATTTATCCGAGTCCATTACTCACAGCCCTTCAGCTATCCAAGAAGCATGGGACTTTGCTCCCAGGCCCCCCATGGCAATTACAAGTGTGGCCACTGTGCACGTTGTGACAACACGACCAATGCTAACGTTTTTTATTACCACCCGAGTATAAGTCAAGAAAACAAAATACAAAGCTTCATTCATTGTAGCAGCACAAATGTCATATGCGTGCTGAAATGTATCTACTGGGCTGAATATATTGGCCAAAACTAAACGTGCATTGAAACTCTGCATCTCAGCTATTTGTAATAAAACATGGACTGTGTATTCTATTGCGCGCCACTGCATGGAAGCCACCTCACCTTCTCCCCTGCGCTTTGCAGCCATAGAACACGCCCACATTTATCCAAGAGGACGTTACATCACAAGTAGACTTCAACAAAGAGATCCATTCTGGCAATACTCCTTTGACACTGTGGATTCTAAGGGGTTAAACGCAGATTTTTCAGTGTCCTCGTTTGTGTAATGGTGTTTTTTTGGGGGGGGTGGGGGGGGGGGGGGGTCTGTTTCTACGAATTCACTGACACCTAAATATCACCTGTGTCTATTTTGACATGTCCTGTTGATTAACGGGAGACACTATTTCTCTTATTATTAGTATTGTCTTGTGCTGTCATTAGCGATTTTAGTGATTTAACATATTATCATGTACATTGTTTTTTCTCAATGGGCCACTAAATAAGAGCTAAGTACAAATGGTTATATAATTTCATATATTCCCTACTTGTAATGTTATTATTATATTATATTTTCTAAACTATTTTCATTTTCAGTATAGACCCTGGCAGACTTTTGGCCTTAAAGGTTTTGACTTCCCGCACCTAGAGTATGGCTGGAGAGAGAGGGAGGGAGGTGCAGAGCTGTCCGACTCAAAGTCCTGGCTACCCACCTCTGGACTGCCTGCACCCTTCAGAGTCATTAGGAATTAATGGGCCAGTCAGACCAGCTAGTGCTTCTGAGGCCTGGAGAGGAGAGGATTGGAGAGGAGAGGATTGGAGAGGAGAGGAGAGGAGAGGAGAGGAGAGGAGAGGAGAGGAGAGGAGAGGAGAGGAGAGGAGAAGAGAGGAGAGGAGAGGAGAGGAGGATTGGTGAGGAGGAGAAGTAAGGAGGAGAGGAGAGGAGAGGAGAGGAGAGGAGAGGAGAGGAGAGGAGAGGAGAGGAGAGGAGAGGAGAGGAGAGGAGAGGAGAGGAGAGGAGAGGAGAGGAGAGGAGGATTGGAGAGGCAAGTTTTTATGAGACTACACTGTTCTCCTCAGAAATTGCCAATGGCTCCACTTTGTGTGGTTTTGTTTCACAGTTTAAATACAAATTATGTGTTAAACAATAATTCTAGTAGTTCCCCGGCCAATTCAACTTGCCTATTAAAACTAGTTATATCAGAATAAATGGGTTACGACACTGTGAATTTCAGCTCACAAATCATAATGTCAAAACCATTACCTTGAATCATGGGAAGCACTGAGGCTATTGTTTTTTAGCCCATCAGAGATCTACACATAGACAAGCCAAAAGGCTCCTTAACAGCTTCTACCCCAGAGCTATAAGACTGCTGAACAATTAATCAAATGGCCACCTGGACTATTTACATTGACCACCCCCACACATTGACTTGGTACTGGTACCCCCTGTATATAGCCTCGTTATTGTTATGTCATTTTATTGTGTTACTTTAAAAAATATATATATAAATATTTTCTTAACTCTATTTCTTGAACTGCATTGTTGGTTTTAAGGGCTTGTAAGTCAGCATTTCACAGTAAGGTACCTGTTGTATTGGGCACATGTGACAAATAACATTTGAAATGATTTGAAAAAACACACAAACAAGGCTAGGGCTCTCGTACAGTTTCTAGATAGAACGGAAGTACAACTGCCAAGTCATCTATCTGCTTATTACCGATTAGATAATCCAAATAAATCCATTGTCAAGAGAGTACAGCAGGAAATTCTATCTCATATCCATGTCATGTCCTCATGCCTCATATAAGATACATTTTATGATATTGAAGGAAAGAGAGCAGGGCTCCTGTAATGTTGATCATTTCGGGTGATTCGGGGAACTCGGCCTGCGTTAGCTGCTTGGATATATCCTCCAGCTGTACTCTCATTACCAAAATGGAAACAGTATTACTGATTTATGTGTCTTCATAAATACTTTCTGTAGCATTTATGAATTAAATTATAGTGCATTGAGGAGGGGCCTGAATGAGATTGAGAGTACAACAGACAGACAGACAGACAGACAGACAGACAGACAGACAGACAGACAGACAGACAGACAGACAGACAGACAGACAGACAGACAGACAGAAACACAGACAGAAACACAGACAGACAGACAGACAGACAGACAGACAGACAGACAGACAGACAGACAGACAGACAGACAGACAGACAGACAGACAGACAGACAGAAACACAGACAGACAGAAACACAGACAGACACACACACACAGAAAGACAGACAGACACACAGAAGCACAGACAGACAGACAGACAGACAGAAACACAGACAGAAACACAGACAGACAGACAGACAGACAGAAACACAGACAGACTGACAGACAGACTGACAGACAGACAGACAGACAGACAAACAGAAGCACAGACAGACAGACAGAAACACAGACAGACACACAGAAACACAGACAGAAACACAGACAGACAGACAGACAGACAGACAGACAGACAGACAGACAGACAGACAGACAGACAGACAGATAAACCACATTATACAATGGCTGTCAAATTATTTGTTGAAATTGTAGATTTGGCCAAAGTAACGGTTAGCAAAAGCAGGTCAATTGATAAAGCACAATTTCTTCAACCTCAATGTTTTGACATTGCACTGTTGTTTTTAGCTGTATAGATGATGTATTTAGCTGTATTGATGATATACTTAGCTTTATAGATGATGTATTTAGCGGTATAGATGATGTATTTAGCTGTATAGATTATATATTTAGCTGTATAGATTATGTATTTAGCTGTATAGATGATGTATTTAGCTGTATAGATGATGTATTTAGCTGTATAGATGATGTATTTAGCTGTATAGATTATATATTTAGCTGTATAGATTATGTATTTAGCTGTATAGATGATGTATTTAGCTGTATAGATGATGTATTTAGCTGTATAGATGATGTATTTAGCTGTATAGATGATGTATTTAGCTGTATAGATTATATATTTAGCTGTATAGATTATGTATTTAGCTGTATAGATGATGTATTTAGCTGTATAGATGATGTATTTAGCTGTATAGATGATGTATTTAGCTGTATAGATGATGTATTTAGCTGTATAGATGATGTATTTAGCTGTATAGATGATGTATTTAGCTGTATAGATTATATATTTAGCTGTATAGATTATGTATTTAGCTGTATAGATGATGTATTTAGCTGTATAGATTATGTATTTAGCTGTATAGATGATGTATTTAGCTGTATAGATTATATATTTAGCTGTATAGATTATGTATTTAGCTGTATAGATGATGTATTTAGCTGTATAGATGATGTATTTAGCTGTATAGATGATGTATTTAGCTGTATAGATGATGTATTTAGCTGTATAGATTATATATTTAGCTGTATAGATTATGTATTTAGCTGTATAGATGATGTATTTAGCTGTATAGATGATGTATTTAGCTGTATAGATGATGTATTTAGCTGTATAGATGATGTATTTAGCGGTATAGATGATGTATTTAGCTGTATAGATGATGTATTTAGCTGTATAGATGATGTATTTAGCTGTATAGATGATGTATTTAGCTGTATAGATTATATATTTAGCTGTATAGATTATGTATTTAGCTGTATAGATGATGTATTTAGCTGTATAGATGATGTATTTAGCTGTATAGATGATGTATTTAGCTGTATAGATGATGTATTTAGCGGTATAGATGATGTATTTAGCTGTATAGATGATGTATTTAGCTGTATAGATGATGTATTTAGCGGTATAGATTATGTATTTAGCTCTATAGATGATGTATTTAGCTCTATAGGTGATGTATTTTGCTGTATAGATGATGTATTTAGCTCTATAGATGATGTATTTAGCTGTATAGATTATGTATTTCGCCGTATAGATGATGTACTTAGCTGTATAGATGATGTATTTGGCTGTATAGATTATGTATTTAGCTGTATAGATGATGTATTTAGCGGTATAGATTATGTATTTAGCTCTATAGATGATGTATTTAGCTGTATAGATGATGTATTTATCTGTATAGATGATGTACTTAGCTGTATAGATGATGTATTTAGCTGTATAGATGATGTATTTAGCTGTATAGATGATATATTTAGCGGTATAGATGATGTATTTAGCTGTATAGATGATGTATTTAGCTGTATAGATGATGTATTTATCTGTATAGATGATGTACTTAGCTGTATAGATGATGTATTTAGCTGTATAGATGATGTATTTAGCTGTATAGATGATATATTTAGCGGTATAGATGATGTATTTAGCTGTATAGATGATGTATTTAGCTGTATAGATGATGTATTCAGCTGTATAGATTATGTATTTAGCGGTATAGATGATATACTTAGCTGTATAGATTATGTATTTAGCTCTATAGATGATGTATTTAGCTGTATAGATGATGTATTTATCTGTATAGATGATATATTTAGCGGTATAGATGATGTATTTAACTGTATAGATGATGTATTTAGCTGTATAGATGATGTATTCAGCTGTATAGATTATGTATTTAGCTCTATAGATGATGTATTTAGCTGTATAGATGATGTATTTTAGCTCTATAGATGATGTATTTAGCTGTATAGATGATGTATTTAGCTCTATAGATGATGTATTTAGCTGTATAGATGATGTATTTAGCTGTATAGATGATGTATTTTAGCTCTATAGATGATGTTTTTAGCTCTATAGATGATGTATTTAGCTGTATGGATGATGTATTTAGCTGTATGGATGATGTATTTTAGCTCTATAGATTATGCAACAAGGTTGCAGGTTCAAACCCCCGAGCTGACAAGGTACAAATCTGTCGTTCTGCCCCTGAACAGGCAGTTCAGGGGCTGTCATTGAAATTAAATCATTAAATTAATTAATTGTTCTTAACTGACTTGCCTAGTTAAATAAAGCTAAAAAATATTTTGGGACAATGTGACTATTCAAGATTTTTAAATAAATGTGTTAACAAAAAGTTTACTCGAGTTAACTGACGAACTCTGAAAGCCCTACATTTGACACAACACATTCTCCAATTGTCTTTCTTTGCGAACAGGTCTGATTTTAAGCTCTGAAAAATAAAATGGACACATTTTCTGCGAGTATACTGCTTAGTGTGGTACTCAAACAAAGGGAACGGGTGTGTTCCTGTATGACTGTAAAAAGATTTACTGCACCGTAAATCTGACTAGAACAGCAATATTTCTTTTGGAGGAGACAATCTACGTCAGGAAAAGCTTTTTAAAGTTAATGAACAGTTGAATAATATAAGAATGTTTTACTTGACCATGAGAAAAGGAATCCGGGTTTTAAAAGGAGATGAAAAGAAGCTCAGGATGAAAAACATGTGTTTTATGGGAGAACGGTGAAGCGTGATTTACAATAGTTTGTAAGGTACCCTGTAAATACTATACAGTGTAGATTAACACTGAAAGCATTTGCAGGCTCCAACGCAATGTTTATCGTTTAGTGATAATCACAATATCAACATACAATGACTTAAAATGTACCAGAAGATTGTAAAGTTTCCCTTTTAAGTGAGATTTCAGATGTCAGGTTCAGAATGTAAACCGGTCACACTGAGTAACACCTGAGTTTTATCAGTGCTATCTAAAGGAAGACCACACACATCACCACCCCCAACACTCCATCCCCACCCAGGACATTAACAACCACATCAAAAACCCTCCCAGGACCAACGATAAACCAACAGCCGGTGAGTCATTGGGTGAAATGTGTGGTTTTAAATCACCTCCCTACTGATTCTACAACCCTTTATAAATCATAGACGGAGCACGATACATATTCAGTCCAGACACAAACTCTGTCAGGAGTATAGAGTTGAAGTTGAGGGCAGTGCGTGTCTAAAACCCCTGTCAGGCTATAGATCTAATGAACCGCATGTGTTCCTCTACAGAGAGGGGGGAAACATCAAACATGTTTTATCCTTCGTCTTTCTTCTCCTCTCTTCTCATCTTCGTCTTCTCCTCTCTTTCCCTCTTCTTCTCTATTCACCTTCCACCCATACCTGTCCTCTAGGTGGAGTGATACACCTCTTCCACCCATACCTGTCCTCTAGGTGGAGTGATATACCTCTTCCACCCATACCTGTCCTCTAGGTAGTGTGATATAACTCTTCCACCCACACCTGTCCTCTAGGTGGAGTGATACACCTCTTCCACCCATACCTGTCCTCTAGGTGGAGTGATACACCTCTTACACCCATACCTGTCCTCTAGGTGGAGTGATACACCTCTTACACCCATACCTGTCCTCTAGGTGGAGTGATACACCTCTTCCACCCATACCTGTCCTCTAGGTGGAGTGATACACCTCTTCCACCCATACCTGTCCTCTAGGTGGAGTGATACACCTCTTACACCCATACCTGTCCTCTAGGTGGAGTGATATAACTCTTCCACCCATACCTGTCCTCTAGGTGGAGTGATACGCATTGCACCAAGTCTGGGCTTCCTGGAAGGAGCTCCGGTCTGTCCCAGATAGAGAGACAGGGTGTCAGACAGTCATTCTACTATTAAACGGTAGCTTTGTGAGACGGTATTCACCAAGGTCCCTCGGCTGTCAGACAGGGAATGCAGAACGCTGTGGACCGCCACAGGGAATGGTACAATGGTGTGTGTGTGTGTGTGTGTGTGTGTGTGTGTGTGTGCGTGCGTGTGTGTGTGTGTGTGTTTGCGTTCGTGCGAGTGTGTGTGTGCGTGTGTGAGTGTGTGTGTGTGTGTGTGTGTGTGTGTGCGTGCGTGCGTGCGCGCGTGTGTGTGTGTGTGCGTGCGTGCGTGCGTGTGTGTGTGTGTGTGTGTGTGTGTAAGCATTACACATTCATCCGTAGGGACCTGAGAACAGGAGTGAGGCTTTCCCAGAACACACACACACACACACACAC
>NC_143023.1:96573866-96598866 GCF_057628025.1 Oncorhynchus mykiss
TTATCGTCCCGTAACCAATTGTGTATGTATTATTTTTTTTTGCGTTATTTGTAACTTTATTTTGTACATAATGTTTCTGCCACCGTGTCTTATAAACGAAAAGAGTTTCTTGATGTCAGAACAGCGATTACTGGAGGAGTTCTTCTTCATCAATGAGTCGGACAAGAAGGATTTACTCCCCCAGACACCCGACAAGGCCCTCATCCCCGTCAGTCGCAGGAGAAAAAGAGAGAGATATCGTGGACGACGGTCCAGGTTGCCTTGTAAGAATCCGGCACCGAGACGGTAATCTACCTTTACCATCGGTCCTATTAACCAACGTACAATCAATCCATAATAAAATAGATGAACTAAGAGCACGTATATCTTACCAACGGAATATTAAAAACTGTAATATCTCATGTTTCACCGAGTCGTGGCTGAACGACGACATGACTAACATACAGCTGACGGGTTTTAAGCTATTTCAGCAGGATAGAACAGCGAGTCTCAAGGTTTTGTTCACCTGAGGTAGAGTATCTCATGATAAGCTGTAGACCACACAATTTACCAAGAGAGCTTACATCTATATTTTTCGTAGATGTCTATATACCACCTCAGACAGATTCTGACACTAAGACCCCACGCAATGATCTGTACACCGGGTGGAAGGTAGCCTAGTGGTTAGAGCATTTGACTAGTAACCGAAAGGTTGCAAGATCGAATCCCTCAGCTGCCAAGGGAAAACTCTTGTCGTTCTGCCCCTGAACAAGGCAAGTCTTAACTTGCCTAGTTATATATATATATATTTTTTAAATATGGCCATAAGCAAACAGGAAAACGCTCATCCAGAGGTGGCGCTCCTACTTCCCGGGGACTTTAATGCAATCAGTTTCACCTCATTTTTATCAGCATGTTAAATATGCAACCAGTGGTAAAAAAAAAAAAACTCTAAATCACATTTCCTCCACACACAGAGACGCGTACAAAGCTCTCCCTTGCCCACTATTTGGCAAATCTGACGATAATTCTATCCTCCTGATTCCTGCTTACAAGCAAAAACTAAAGCAGTGACACGGTCAATAAGAAAGTGGTCAGATAAAGCTAAGCTACAGGACTGTTTAGCTAGCACAGACTGACATATGTTCCAGGATTCTTCCGATGGCATTGAGGAGTACACCATATCAGTCACCAGTTTCATCAATAAGTGCATCGAAGACGTCGTCCCCACAGTGACCATGCATACATACCTCAACCAGAAGCCATGGATTACAGGCAACATCCGCACTCAGCTAAATGGTAGAGTTGCCACTTTCAAGGAGTGGGACTCTGGTGTAATTTTACCTCTGTTTCGCTGAAGGACATGGTGTAATTCTACCCCTGTTTAGCTGAAGGACATGGTGTAATTCTACCTCTGTTTAGCTGAAGGACATGGTGTAATTCTACCTCTGTTTAGCTGAAGGACATGGTGTAATTCTACCTCTGTTTTGCTGAAGGACATGGTGTAATTCTACCTCTGTTTCGCTGAAGGACATGGTGTAATTCTACCTCTGTTTCGCTGAAGGACATGGTGTAATTCTACCTCTGTTTCGCTGAAGGACATGGTTCTTCTTCTACTTCTTCTCTTAGCATCATTTTCTTTCTATGTACAACAAATAGTTGATTTCTATATCAAAGCCCTAATTTTATAAACCGATACCACAAATCTACAATGTTACTATATATACATACACACTCTATCGTCCTTCTCTGTTATTGTGATTAACAAAATTACATTTTCTTTATCGATGATCTAATAAAGAAAGTTTAGGACAACAAACTCTCTCTCTCTCTCTCTCTCTCTCTCTCTGTCTCTCTCTGTGTCTCTCTGTCCCCCTCTCTCTCTCTCTCTCTCTCTGTGTCTCTCTGTCCCCCTCTCTCTCTCTCTCTCTCTCTGTATGTGTCTCTATCTCTCTCTCTCTGTCTCTCTCTCTCTCTCTCTCTCTCTCTGTGTCTCTCTGTCCCCCTCTCTCTCTCTGTCTCTCTCTGTCTCTATCTCTCTGTGTCACTCTGTCCCCCCCCCCTCTCTCTCTCTCTTTCTCTCTCTCTTTTTCTCTATTTCTTACTCAAGCTGCAGCTGAAGAAACAGTCATGTAGAGATCTTTGTCTCTTAGTTTTCACCTCCTGCATCACAGTACAGTGAAAGAACAAGACCATCTTGCTACCATACAGCAGGAACCATAGGGATTACTAGGCTTGAGCTGGGATCATAGAGTTGGACAGAGGGAACACTTTCCACAAAGCCTGTTTCGGTATGACAGTGGTGGAAAAACTAAAGATATGTCACGTTCTGACCTTTATTTCCTTTGTTTTGTATTTATTTAGTATGGTCAGGGCGTGAGTTGGGTGGGCAGTCTATGTTTGTTTCTCTAGGTT
Organism: Oncorhynchus mykiss; assembly: GCF_057628025.1. NCBI lineage: Eukaryota > Metazoa > Chordata > Actinopteri > Salmoniformes > Salmonidae > Oncorhynchus > Oncorhynchus mykiss. The sequence continues at coordinate 96,576,261 of NC_143023.1, forward strand.
TTGGGTATTTCTATGTTTCGGCCTAGTATGGTTCTCAATCAGAGGCAGGTGTCATTAGTTGTCTCTGATTGAGAATCATACTTAGGTAGCCTGGGTTTCACTGTGTGTTTGTGGGTGATTGTTCCTGTCTCTGTGTTTTGCACCAGATAGGGCTGTTTTTGGTTTTCCACGTTTGTTGTTTTGTAGTGTTCGTGTTTATCGTTTTTTTCATTAAACATGAATCAATATAATCACGCAGCGTTTTGGTCCGCCTCTACTTCACCACAGAAAAACCCTTACAAGATACAATAATAGAAAATTACTCAAAAGTGAAAGTCACCCAGTAAAATCCTACTTGAGTAAAAGTCCAAAAGTATTTGGTTTAAATTATACTGAAGTATCAAAAGTAAATTTATTTGCTAAAATATACTTAATTATCAAAAGTTAAAGTAGAATTATAAATCATTTCAAATTCCTTATATTAAGCAAACCAGACGGCGGCATTTTCTAGTGTTTTTAATTGACGGTTAGCCAGGGGCACGCTCCAATACTCAGACATCATTTGCAAACAAAGCTTGTGTTTAGTGAGTCCACTAGATCAGCGGCAGAAGAGATGACCAGAGATGTTGTGAATTAGACCATGTGTGAATTAGACCATTTTCCTGTCCTGCTAAGCATTCAAAATATAATGAGTCATTCTGAGTGTCAGGGAAAATGTATGGAGTAAAACGTACATCATTTTCTTTAGGAATGTAGTGAAGTAAAAGTAAAAGATGCCAAAAATATAAATAGTAAAGTACAGATATCACAAAAAACTTGAGTTTTACTTAAGTTAAAAGTATTTTTACTTAAGTACTTTACACCATTGCAGCATGGGCAGCACTATTGAAGGTTTTTACCATTTTCTATTTTTTTTTTACTTAATAAAATGTATTTAATATTACACAAGACAAGTCAGCTAAGAACAAATTCTTATTTACAATGATGGCCAACAAAATAGTCAACTGAATGGGACTTCCTATGTGATCAGGAAGGATAACAGCATTCCATCCAGGTCCGCAGGAGGGATCAGCCAATGAAAACAGGTTTCAATAGAACACCAACCTTCACTTCAGTAGGTATGGACTTTTCGTTTCCTTTTTTGTACGGAGTTGATCAGCTTTAATATTGCAGCTAGACTGTGGCTTCTTTCAATGCAATTGTCTGCATCATTTCCAATCCCCGATATAATATATATATATATATACACACTAACGTTCAAAAGTTTGGGGTCACTTACCACAGTTTTTTGTCCATTAATTAAAATAACATCAAATTGATCAGAAATACAGTGTAGACATTGCTAATGTTGTAAATGACTATTGTAGCTGGAAATGGCTGATTTTTAATGGAATATCTACATAGGCGTACAGAGGCCCAGTATCAGCTACCCTCACTCCTGTGTTCCAATGGCAGTTTGTTTTAGCCAATCCAAGTTTATCATTTTAAAAGGCTAACTGATCATTAGAAACCCTTTTGCAAATATGTTAGCACTGCTAAAAACTATTGTGCTGATTAAAGAAGCAATAAAACTGGCCTTCTTTAGACAAGTTGAGTATCTGGAGCATCAGCATAGTCCCTGTGCCCAAGAACACAAAGGCAACCTGCCTAAATGACTACAGACCCAAGGCACTCACGTCCGTAGCCATGAAGTGCTTAGAAAGGCTGGTAATGGCTCACATCAACACCATTATCCCAGAAACCCTAGACCCACTCCAATTTGCATACCGCCACAACAGATCCACAGATGATGCAATCTCTATTGCACTCACAATACAGCCCTTTCCCACCTGGATAAAATGATGTGAGAATGCTATTCATAGACTACAGATGGTGAGGGTAGGTAGCAAAACATCTGCCACCCTGATCCTCAAAACTGGAGCTCCCCAGGGGTGCGTGCTCAGCCCCCTCCTGTAATCTCTGTTCACCCATGACTGCATGGCCAGGCATGACTCCAACACCATCATCAAGTCTCCAGACGACACAACAGTGGTAGGCCTGATCACCGACAACGACGAGACAGCCTATAGGGAGGAAGTCAGAGACCTGGCCGGGTGGTGCCAGAATAACAACCTATCCCTCAACGTAACCAAGAGATTATTGTGGACTACAGGAAAAGGAGGACCGAGCACGCCCCCATTCTCATCGACAGGGCTGTAGTGGAGCAGGTTGAGAGCTTCAAGTTCCTTGGTGTCCACATCAACAACAAACTAGGTATGGTCCAAACACACCAAGACAGTCGTGAAGAGGGCACGACAAAGCCTATTCCCCCTCAGGAAACTAAAAAGATTTAGCATGGGTCCTGAGATCCTCAAAAAGTTATACAGCTGCAACTGTAGATTATCCTGACTGGTTGCATCACTGCCTGGTACAGCAATTGCTCGGCCTCTGACCGCAAGGCACTACAGAGAGTAGTGCATACGGCCCAGTATATCAATGGGGCTAAGCTGCCTGCCATCCAGGACCTCTACACCAGGTGGTGTCAGAGGAAGGCCCTAAAAATTGTCAAAGACCACAGCCACCCCAGTGATAGACTGTTCTCTCTACTACCGCATGGCAAGTGGTATCGGAGTGCCAAGTCTAGGACAAAAAGGCTTCTCAACAGTTTTTACCCCCAAGCCATAAGAATCCTGACCAGGTAATCAAATGGTATGAGGTCCTATTTGCATTGTGTCCCACCCACCACCCACCAACCCCTCTTTTACACTACTGCTACTCTCTGTTCATCATATATGCATAGTCACTTTAACCATATCTACATGTACATACTACCTCAATCAGCCTGACTAACCGGTGTCTGTATGTAGCCTCGCTACTTTTATAGCCTTCTTACTGTATACAGTCTGTCTTTTTACTGTTGTTTTATTTCTTTACTTATCTATTGTTCACCTAACACCTTTTTTGTATTATTGGTTAGAGCCTGTAAGTAAGCATTTCACTGCATTCATCACACGTGACAAATAAACTTGGATTTGATTTGATTTTATCAGCATTTGTGGGTTCGATTACAGGCTCAAAATGGCTAGAAACAAATAACTTTCTTCTGAAACTCGTCAGTCTATTCTTCTTCTGAGAAATGAAGGCTATTCCATGTGAGAAATTGCCAAGAAACGGAAGATCTCGTACAACACTGTGTACTACTCCCTTCACAGAACAGCACAAACTGGCTCTAACCAGAATAGAAAGGGGAGTGGGAGGCCCCGGTGCACAACTGAGCAAGAGGACAAGTACATTAGAGTGTCTAGTTTGAGAAACAGACGCCTCACAAGTCCTCAACTTGCAGCTTCATTAAATAGTACCCGCAAAACACCAGTCTCAACGTCAACAGTGAAGAGGCGACTCCGGGATGCTGGCCTTCGAGACTGTATTTAACCTCTCTTGGATAGGGGGCAGTATTTTGGCCTCCGGATGAAAAGCGTGCCCAAAGTAAACTGCCTGTTACTCAGGCCAAGAAGCAAGGATATGCATATAATGGTAATATATATTTATATAATGCATATAATAGAATGGTAGATTTGTATAGGAAACACTCTAAAGTTTCTAAAACTGTTAAAATAATGTCTGTGAGTATAACAGAACTGATATGGCAGGCGAAACCCCGAGGACAAACCATCCCCCAAACAAACAAAAAAATCAGCCTACCCATATTTTCAATGACCATCATTTTTATTATAAAGCCAACTTCTCCCAGATTGCAGTTCCTAGGGCTTCCACTAGATGTCAACAGTCTTTAGAAAGAGTGTCAGTAATTGTAGATTTTCTAGGTGGCTCCCACTTTGGCTGTAGTGTTTCCAGGCGCGTGGAAGAGACAGCGTTCATTGGTGTTTTTTCTCCGGTAAAGACAATAACAATTCTCCATCTTATATTGTATCATTTTGTACGTATTAGGGTACCTAAGGTTTGATTATAAACGCTGTTTGACTTGTTTGGAAAAGTTTATTAGTAACGTTTGGAATTCATTTTGTATGCATTTTGATGGAGGGAAACTGGGTGGATTATTGACTGAAGCGCGCCAGCTAAACAGAGTTTTTATGGATATAAAGAAGGACATTATCGAACAAAAGGACCATTTGTGATGTAACTGGCATCTTTTGGAGTGCCAACAGAAGAAGATCATCAAAGGTAAGGCATTTTTTATATTGCTATTTCTGACTTTCGTGTCGCACCTGCCTGGTTGAAATATGTTTTCAAGGGGCCTCCCGGGTGGCGCAGTGGTTAAGGGCGCTGTACTGCAGCGTCAGCTGTGCCATCAGAGTCCCTGGGTTCGCGCCCAGGCTGTGTCGTAACCGGCCGCGACCGGGAGATCCGTGGGGCGACGCATAATTGGCCTAGCGTCGCCCGGGTTAGGGAGGGCTTGGTCGGTAGGGGTGTCCTTGTCTCATCGTGCACCAGCGACTGCTGTGGCGGGCTGGGCGCAGTGTACGCTAACCAAGGTGGCCAGGTGCACGGCGTCTTGATATTTTCCGTATTGACTGTCTTAAAATAATGACTGTCGTTTCTCTTTGCTTATACGAGCTGTTCTTGCCATAAAATGGACTTGGTCTTTTACCAAATAGGGCCATCTTCTGTATACCACCCCTACCTTGTCACAACACAACTGATTGGCTCAAACATATGAAGAAGGAAAGACATTCCCCAAAATAACTTTTTTTTGACAACCTCATTAAGCTGGTTGAGAGACTGCCAAGCGTGTGCAATGCTGTCATCAAGGCAAAGGGTGGCTACTTTGAAGAATCTCAAATATAAAACATATTTTGATGTGTTTAACATTTTTTTTGGTTACTGCATGATTCCATATGTGTAATTTCATAGTTTTGAACGTCTTCACTATTTCTCTACAATGTAGAAAATAGTAAAAAATTAAGAAAACCCCTTGAATGAGTAGGTGTGTCCAAACTTTTGACTGGTACTGTATACTGTATTTAAAAAAATATATATTTTATTTTATTATTTACTAACCCTACCACCCCTCATCTGATTGGATGGACAACAACACTTTGGCTTATACATATTAAATACATTTTATGGGCACAGTATATTTTACATTAGTTACCTTTTGTTTGTTTTTAAGTCCCATCCTTCCCATCCTAGCGTTAACCCCTCTCAGCTAGCGTTAACCCCTCTCAGCTAGCGTTAACCCCTCTCAGCTATCGTTAACCCCTCTCAGCTAGCGTTAACCCCTCTCAGCTAGCGTTAACCCCTCTCAGCTAGCGTTAACCCCTCTCAGCTATCGTTAACCCCTCTCAGCTAGCGTTAACCCCTCTCAGCTATCGTTAACCCCTCTCAGCTAGCGTTAACCCCTCTCAGCTAGCGTTAACCCCTCTCAGCTAGCGTTAACCCCTCCCATCCAGTTTTGATTTATATTTGCCATATATTTTATATCTGTGCTGTGATGTTTCACCAAAGTTCTGAACTTTTCTATTGTCATAGTTTCTACAGATTGTAAATTAAAGATAAACATTTTTTTGATAAGAGTATTATTATATTATTGATTGATTGACTATGACTTTTCAAATCACCCAGCAGTGCTATTTGCAGAGTTAGATCCAGGCAACAGTTGCAATTCTTCAACCATTCCTGAACCTGCGATCAAAAACAAAGAATATTTTGAAGATAAATACACAACGACGACGAGAGGTCAATAGAGCACTAATGATCATTGGAAATAGTTTTTTTTTATGTAATATGGGTCAGAGACCGTGGAGGAAAATTCAGTCCAGGACTCATAGCTACAAGGCCAGTTCTCATTGGTCCAAATTGTTTAATTTTGAACCTGAAATAAGATACTTGTTATTTGGCTATTGGCTTAGTTTTATTTAAGGAATTCTAATTGGTCAACCATAGGATAGGGCTGGGTTATCTCTTTGAATAAACAAATTTTTCTCTGGGTTATAAAACTACACCCTGTCCCTTTGTTCTGTGGAGAGAATCACCGAAGAGAATCACTGAGGACAGGGGAGAATGAACATCTACCTCCCAGCATGACATCCCCTCTTTGAATAAACCAATTTTTCTCTGGGTTATAAAACTACACCCTGTCCCTTTGTTCTGTGGAGAGAATCACCGAAGAGAATCACTGAGGACAGGGGAGAATGAACATCTACCTCCCAGCATAACATCCCCTCTTTAAATAAACCTATTTTTCTCTGGGTTATAAAACTACACCCTGTCCCTTTGTTCTGTGGAGAGAATCACCGAAGAGAATCACTGAGGACAGGGGAGAATGAACATCTACCTCCCAGCATAACATCCCCTCTTTGAATAAACCAATTTTTCTCCCCCAGATTTGCTTTGACGTCTGTGTTATTGAAGAGTAACATCAACTGCTAATGATATGGACAGTACCGAAACAAATTATCTAATGATTCGGTCTCTTCACAGCAAAATATGCAGAGCTGGGATGGATATATAACATTGTATTAGTTGCAAGAATTTTGTATACTCATTTAAATTGAACAACTCTAAGTCATTGTTTTGTGTGTAAGTACAAAACCATGTGCCCTGGAATCGGTGAAGAGGGCCCTCTTTCCATCTCTATGGCTGTAATGGAAGAATCCGTAACTGACTGATTGTAGCTCTTAGCCTACTACTTACTACAGTGACGCAACTTAACCACTCTCTTGTGTTGCTCTTAATTGACCAATTAGTTATAAGGCATGGGGATTAATCAACCAATGGAAGGAACGATTCATCTTTGACCCACTCGGTCGACACAGACTCACATTTCAGCGTCTAACAGAGAGCGCTCTATGAGGCCAATGGGTTTCTTTATTGCTAAAGCCGCTTTTCCAGACAAAAGACCTAAACAAAGAACGTCTGTTACAACTGTGAACAAATAACTATAACCATCTTATCCAACTTCTGCTTTTTATCCCCCTTCAAAGAAATCACATCTCAATTGGAAACGATAATACAGGGGAAGTGGTTCAATAATGATCAAGGTAGATTCGTAGGATAGGAACCGTTAATCACTACATATGCAGACGATAAGGTTCTTACTCATGTTTTGAACAATAAACCCAATACAAGGCCACTCTGCTGTTTAAATGCGGGTCCCAAACGGCACACTAATCCCTAGGGGCGGCAGTGGTTAGAGCATTGGGCCAGTAACATAGTGCATTACTTTTGACCATAGCCCTGGGCAAAAGCTTTGCTTTCTGTAAGGAAAAATGTAGCATTTGGGACGCACCCTAAAACATCCCACTAAAATGTGGGCAGTTGATAATCTCTCTCTCTTTTTCTCCATCTGAGGAGAATTGTTCCTGTTTATTACACAGCTCAAATGAATATAATGAAAAACAGACCCCCCCCCCCCCCCCCCCAACTAAAACATAAAAAAATGGGCTGTGGGGGGGATGGCTCAAGTACGTAGCTGAGTGTCCAGCCAGGCGGACTCAACCTTTGGCTCTTGTTTGGTCACACAGTAAAAAGCCTGAGTACCAGATTAAAGAGATCAGAGATAGAATTAGAACCCTAGAATTAACATTGTTGCTCTGACACATTGTGACAATGTTACACGATGTTAAAAAGCCCTCTCCCATCCTCCTTTCAGAAAATCCGACCATGACCCCATCTTGCTTCTCCATGCCTACAAAAAAAAGGGCAGTTCTGGTGATCAGACCAATTCAGAATTCACGCTCCAAGACTGTTTTTATCACGTGGACTGGAATATGTTACGGGTCTCTTCTGGAGATAACTTAGACGAATACACCAGTCACCGAATTCATAAATAAATGCGTAGATGACGTGATACCAGTAGTATCTTTTTAAAACATACCCGAATCAAAAACCATGGATTGATAGCAGGCTAGGTAGGAAAACTGAAAGAGAGAGATGTGGTTTATCAAAAGGGCAAGATGACCGGGGGAAAATAGTTTGGTTTTAAACAGTACAAATATGACTGACGCAGATCGATCAAGATGGCGGAACACAAGTATAGAGACAGAAGTAGGAGAGAAACTCAGGGGTCGGACACAAGGTGACAGGGGCTCCTAGCCATTACAAAAAGAAAGCCAGGCACATCACGGTCACCAGCGCCAACCTACTGGAGATACGAGCACAATGATCCTGAGCTGCCGAGAAGAGCCCCCCCGATGACCACGTGGGCTACACACTCAGTCTCCACTGAGGACGTATGTCAATCATTCAAACGTATTGACCCTCGCAGTGACGCCGGCCCAGACGGCATCTCTAGCCGAGCCCTCAGAGTATGTGCAGACCAGCTGGCTGTTGTGTTCTCTGACATTTTCAATCACCCCCCCTAGCTCAGGCCTCTGTACCCACCTGCTTCAAGATGTCCACTCTCATCCTCGTGCCCAAGAAAGGGAAAGTTACTGAACTGAATGCCTACCGACCTGTAGCCCTCACTTCCGTCATCATGAAGTGCTTCGAGGGGCTAGTCAAAGACCATATCACCTCCTCCCTCCCTGACACACTCAACACTCTCCAATTCGCCTACCGCCCTGACAGATTCACAGACGACGCTATCGCCATTACACTGCCCACTGCTCTTACCCACCTGGACAAAAGGAATGCATATGTGAGGCTGATGTTCATCGACTACAGCTCGGCCTTCAATACCATAGTGTCCTATTAGCTCATTCCAAAGCTCGAGGGCCATCACAGTGTTCAACAGCAGCACCATCGAGAGCATACTGTCGGGCTGGTGCGGCAACTCCCCTGCTTTAGACTGCATGACTGTTCAGAGGATGATACGTGCAGCTGAACACACCATCGGGTGCACACTGCCTGCCCTACAGGACACCTACACCACCAGGTGTCTCAGGAAGGCCAGGAAGAAAACTCACTCCACAATTTGAAAAGTCGACAATGGTTCTATCGAAGAGGATTCTTTTAAATGGAGCAACTGGTTTGTACGTAGTGAGGCTGACAGTAACGTGTGTTTGGGATCAGAGGACCACTAGTTCACTAGCTTTTATATTATACTGTACATGTTGTGTACAAGCCTCATCCTGGCCTCTAAGCACAGCTACGTCTGCCTCTGCTTATCAATTCAATTATTTGCCTCTGTTACAACATCGTGTAGCGACTGCTTTCAACTTCTGGTTGTGTTCTATGAAGGTAATTAGTACGTTTATCTGGTGTGTTATCGTTGTCCCCCGTAGTCGTCCCCTGTAGTCTGGTGATACTTAATCAATTGGACAGTGATGAATATCATGCAGACTAGGAGGGAGAGGCCTGGAGGTATGTTCTGATGCCATTTCAACCTACGTTTGGTAACAGATGCTTCTGTCCTCAGCGTCTCTGACTGTGTCTCCTTCCATTGAGCCCCTCTGTGCTTGGTTAACGTTCGGCTGGCTTTGGGGTCTATGATGCACTGTGCTCTGGCTCTTGGCCTTAGCCTCTAGTTCCATGCTTATTGGGTTATAGGTCTCTATAATAGCCAGTGTAGGTCCAGTATGACAGACAGACTGTCTGTCTGTCTGTCTGTCTGTCTGTCTGTCTGTCTGTCTGTCTGTCTGTTTATTGGTTAACGAAAAGCTTCCTTGATAAACTGTCTGTCTGTTTCTCTCTCTCTCTCTCTGTCTGTTTTTTTCCGTCTCTCTGTCTCTCTGTGTGTCTCATCCTGATGCTAGGCTGGGAGAATCAGCACTCAATGGCAATCATCTGGCTCGTCCTGGCTGCCACACCACACATAATCACACACACACACACACTCTACCTCTCTGTCTCTCACTCACACACAAACAAATACAGCTGTGTACCAGGCCCCGTTTTCCACTACGATCTAATTGATTGTGAAATGAGGTTAGACAACCCTGATACCACAGCTACTTGATTAGGGAGAGACAGAGAGCCTTTAAAAGAGGGGTCTGCATAAGATTGACCCCTCCCCCCTCACACACACACACACACACACTGAGCTACCACCAATGACACCATCACAAGATAGAAATTCTGACTGATGTCTCTATATCAATAACCATTAGTGGTATGGACCATAAATATATAATCAATAGAATGTCTAATCCCGTATGAGGTCAATGTTCTGTGATGGGTGGACGGGCGGCCATATTGAGTGAGTGTAGTTACCCATTAGAGTACTGAACAGGCTTTTTCCCCATTCTAGTAAATCAAAATTCTATGCTGTTGACTTCCTAGTATTCAGCCCTGTTAGGCGTTTAGCTGCCCTCTTTACCATATGAGATAGACACCATTTTAATTTAGAAGGGAGGAGGAAATGGGTTGAGCTCCAGTCTCCATCCTCTCGGCCCCTCAGAGCTCATGACAACAGACATAGGACAGAGCCATTAGGTGGCAGGCTACGGTCTAACGGTCTGGACAGAGACTGAGACTGGGGGGGGGGGAGAGAGAGAGAGAGAGAGAGAGAGAGAGAGAGAGAGAGAGAGAGACAGAGACAGAGACAGAGACAGAGACAGAGACAGAGACAGAGACAGAGACAGAGAGAGAGAGAGAGAGAGAGAGAAAGAGAAAGAGAGATATTGCTATAGTGCTGTTATGGACCAGAGGAGCGGGTCTATTGACATTGCCAGTTCTCATTTGTTAGGCTTTTGAGGAAAGCTTTTTTGACACTCAAAATCCTTCTATTGTAGCTATTACTGTAGTACCCACATGCCTCTGCGGTTTTTACATTCACTCTGTCCTTGAAGTACCACAACCATGTCTGTAGTACCACAACCGTGTCTGTAGTACCACAACCGTGTCTGTAGAAGTTGTACTGCTACTGCGGTCGCGTTGGAACTAAAAGGCAGTTTGGTTTAAGGATGTGAAAAATCTTTATTTATTTATTGGTCCTTTACAACGAAAAGCTTCCTTGATAAACTCTCCTCAACAACACAGTAAAATAACAATATCAATTAAGAATCAAATGCCAAATACAAAAGTCTCAAATAACAAGTAGGAATAAAAAGTAGGAATAAAAAGTAGGAATAAAAAGTAGGAGAAACAAGTTGGGGGACTTTGTACTACTTTATACTGCAGCTTAAATAATAATAACAATAATAATAATAAGAAGAACAATAACAATAGTAACAACAATAATAATACTAACAATAATAATAACAACAATACTAATAATACTAGCAATACTAATAACAATCATAATAATAATACTAGCAATACTAATAACAATAATAACAACAATAATACTAATAATACTAACAAAACTAACAGCAATACTAACAATAATAATAGTATTGATAATAAAATAATAATAACAACAATAATAACAACAATAACAATGATAATAACAATAATAACAATCGTACCAACAATAATAACACTAACAATAATAATACTAAGAATAATAACAACAATAATAATACTAACAATGATAATACTAACAATAATACTAACAATAATAACAACAATAATCACAATAATAGTAATAATAATATTATCAATACTAATAATATTAACAATAATACTACTACTACTAATAATAATAACTATAATAACAGCAGCCATACTAACAATAATAATAACACCAATCATAATAATAGTACTAATAATACCAATAACAATACCAATAACAATAATCATAACAATAACAATAATAACAACACTAATCATAACAATAATAATAATCATCATAACAATAACAATAATAACAGCACTAATAATAACAATAATCATAACAATAATCATTAATAATCATAACAATAATAATAATAATTATCATAACAACAACAATAAAAATAATCATAACAATAATAATAATAATAACAATAATAATAATAATAATAACAATAATGATAATAATAATCATAATATCGCAGAGCAACCAAGTGACTTTTAAGGGATATAGAGTGAGATTGTAACCCTTTATTCCAATGGGACTTACATTAGGACTTCATAAGGACTTTGTAAAGACTTCGTAAGGACTTCATAAGGACTTCATGAGGACGTAACACATTCATAAACCATCCATGACACAGTCATAAGGACTTCATAAGGATCTCATAAGGACCTCATAAGGACGTAACACATTCATAAACCATCCATGACACAGTCATAAGGACCTCATAAGGACTTCATAAGGACCTCATAAGGACGTAACACATTCATAAACCATCCATGACACAGTCATAAGGACTTCATAAGGACCTCATAAGGACCTCATAAGGACGTAACACATTCATAAACCATCCATGACACAGTCATAAGGACTTCATAAGGACCTCATAAGAACGTAACACATTCATAAACCATCCATGACACAGTCATAAGGACCTCATAAGGACTTCATAAGGACCTCATAAGGACATAACACATTCATAAACCATCCATGACACATTATTCAGCACTAACAAGTACATAAGCACGTCCATATCCTTCAGCTAAATGGCGACATGGTTATTGATATTTGCTAACAGCCATAAAATTCAACGACTCATCGTTTAGTGGAAGACCATCCTCAAGTGTGTTACCTCCCCCCTTAACAATACTAAAGTCACGCATTTCAATTCCCCCCCCGCCCCCATGTTAACTGGCCGTGTTGTCCCTGAACACGTCAGGGTTGGTTGGTGAACTTCCTTTGTTGTCCCTGAACACGTCAGGGTTGGTTGGTGAACTTCCTTTGTTGTCCCTGAACACGTCAGGGTTGGTTGGTGAACTCACTTTGTTGTCCCTGAACACGTCAGGTTTGGTTGGTTCTCTATTAATCTTACAAAGGCATGAAGAGGCCTGAGGGAGTGATTTTCCTTTCATCCAAATATGCCTCACGTCAGAGATGCAAACGAGAAATGGGGAAAGGACAAAAAAATGAGAAAAAAAAGAAAGAGATGGGGGATAGAAAGAGAGAGAGAGAGAGAGAGAGTGAGAGAGAGAGCGATAGATATACAGAGAGAGGGAGAGCGAGAGCAGGAGAGAGAGAAAGAGAGAGAGAGAGAAGGAAAGGCAAAAATAGAAAAGAGAGAGAATGAAAGGGAAACTATAATACATCTGGTGTGGAATTAAGAGAGGGTGGTCTGAAAGCTCAGAGAACTTATAGAAGAGAGAGACAAAGAATGAGGAAGGGAGGAAGAGAGAGAGAATGAGGGAGGAAGACAGAGAGAGAATGAGGGAGGTAGTGAGAGAATGAGGGAAGAAGACAGAGAGAGAGAGAAGGAGGGAAGAAGACAGAGAGAGGGAAGGAGGGAGGAAGAGATATAGAGAGAGGGAAGGAGGAAGACAGAGAGAGAGGGAGGGAAGATGACATAGAGAGAGAGGGATGGAGGAAGACAGAGAGAGAGGGAGGGAAGAAGACAGAGAGAGAGAGAGAGGGAGGGAGGAAGACATAGAGGGAGAGGGAGGGAGGAAGACATAGAGAGAGAGGGAGGGAAGAAGACAGAGAGAGAGGGAAGGAGGAAGACATAGAGAGAGAGGGAGGGAGGAAGACATAGAGAGAGAGGGAGGGAAGAAGACAGAGAGAGAGGGAAGGAGGAAGACATAGAGAGAGGGAGGGAGGAAGACATATAGAGAGGGAGGGAGGAAGACATAGAGAGAGAGGGAGGGAGGAAGACAGAGAGAGGGAGGGAGGAAGACATATACAGAGAGGGAGGGAGGAAGACAGAGAGAGAGGGAGGGAGGAAGAAATAGAGAGAGAGGGAGGGGGAAGACATATACAGAGAGGGAGGGAGGAAGACAGAGAGAGAGAGGGAGGGAGGAAGACATAGAGAGAGAGGGAGGGAGGAAGACATATACAGAGAGGGAGGGAGGAAGACAGAGAGAGAGAGAATGAGAGGGGAATAGATACAGAAATAGAAGGAGGGGGGAATAGATAGAGAGAGAGAAGGAGGGAGGGAGGAATAGAAAGAAGGAGATAAGGAGAGAGGGAGGAGGGTACAAAGAGCAGAATAGGAAAGACACTAATTACAGAATTAGCGTTTTGGAATCAGAGAAGCGAGAGGGGGAGGAAGACATAGCAAGAGAGAAACTAGAGCACACACACACACACACACACATAGACATACACACACGCGCACATACACACAGACAGACACACACACACATACACACACAAACACACACACACACACACACAGACACACAGACACACAGAAACACTCATTCACACTCAAACACACTCAAACACACATACACACAGACACACACACAGATTTAAATACACACACACTGGCACACAGACACACAGACACACTCAAACACACATAAACACAGACACAGACACACAAACAAACACACACACACGGAGACACACACACACGGAGACACACACACACACGGAGACACACACATACATATACACACACATGGAGACACACACACACACGCACAGAGACACACACACACGGAGACACACACATACATACACACACACGGAGACACACACACACAGTGTATTGTGAAACTATAAATTAGCAGGAGGTGCTTTTAGTTGGAAGAGGAACCCAGCAGAGAAAACACACACACACGCACACACACAGCAACACACACGCGCACACAAACGGCCACAAACACACAGCCACACACACGCACACACACACACACACACACACACACACACACACACACACACACACACACACACACAAACACACACACACGCACACACACACCTCCCCGGAGCGCGGGGCGCGCAGTGGGGTAACCATAGTGACGGCTGCTGACGTCAGAGCATGCATTATGTGATTCCTCCTAGAAGTCTGTGGAGGAGCTGGCCCATAAAACAGAGGCCATTACTCCGACACACACACACACACACACACACAAAACACACACACACACACACACACACACAAGCGATGGTCAGGCCAGGCCACAGCTCCGGGTCCTGAGAGGGCCAGTACAGTAGGAAACTATTCAGTACTTCTTCAACAAAGACAGTTACGTTGCCAGTGTTGCTGGTTCAGGTCAAATATTGATATTTCCTCATTTTGATTGATCCTTGTGAAACAAATGTAATGTAATGTATATGTAATGTTTAGGTAATGTAGTGTATATGTAGTGTATATGTAGTGTATATGTAATGTAGTGTAATGTAGTGTATATGTAATGTAGTGTATATGTAGTGTATATGTAATGTAGTGTATATGTAATGTAGTGTATATGTAGTGTATATCTAATGTAGTGTATATGTAGTGTATATGTAATGTAGTGTATATGTAATGTAGTGTATATGTAATGTAGTGTATATGTAGTGTATATGTAATGTAGTGTATATGTAATGTAGTGTATATGTAATGTAGTGTATATGTAATGTAGTGTATATGTAATGTATATGTAGTGTATATGTAATGTAGTGTATATGTAGTGTATATGTAATGTAGTGTATATGTAATGTATATGTAATGTAGTGTATATGTAATGTATATGTAATGTAATGTAATGTAGTGTATATGTAATGTAATGTATATGTAGTGTATATGTAGTGTAGTGTATATGTAATGTAGTGTATATGTAATGTATATGTAGTGTATATGTAATGTAGTGTATATGTAGTGTATATGTAATGTAATGTATATGTAGTGTATATGTAATGTAGTGTATATGTAATGTATATGTAATGTAATGTAATGTAGTGTATATGTAATGTAGTGTATATGTAATGTATATGTAGTGTATATGTAATGTAGTGTAATGTAGTGTATATGTAGTGTATATGTAGTGTATATGTAATGTAATGTATATGTAGTGTATATGTAGTGTAGTGTATATGTAATGTATATGTAATGTATATGTAATGTAGTGTATATGTAATGTAGTGTATATGTAATGTAATGTATATGTAGTGTATATGTAATGTAGTGTATATGTAATGTAGTGTATATGTAATGTATATGTAGTGTATATGTAATGTAGTGTATATGTAGTGTATATGTAATGTAGTGTATATGTAATGTAATGTATATGTAGTGTATATGTAGTGTAGTGTATATGTAATGTAGTGTATATGTAATGTATATGTAGTGTATATGTAATGTAGTGTATATGTAGTGTATATGTAATGTAATGTATATGTAGTGTATATGTAATGTAGTGTATATGTAATGTATATGTAATGTAATGTAATGTAGTGTATATGTAGTGTAGTGTATATGTAATGTAGTGTATATGTAATGTATATGTAGTGTATATGTAATGTAGTGTATATGTAATGTAGTGTATATGTAATGTAGTGTATATGTAGTGTATATGTAATGTAGTGTATATGTAATGTATATGTAATGTAGTGTATATGTAATGTAATGTATATGTAATGTAGTGTATATGTAATGTAATGTATATGTAATGTAGTGTATATGTAATGTAATGTAATGTATATGTAATGTTTATGTAGTGTATATGTAATGTAGTGTATATGTAGTGTATATGTAATGTAGTGTATATGTAGTGTATATGCAATGTAGTGTAGTGTATATGTAATGTTTATGTAATGTTTATGTAGTGTATATGTAATGTAGTGTATATGTAGTGTATATGTAGTGTATATGTAATGTTTATGTAGTGTATATGTAATGTAGTGTATATGTAATGTATATGTAGTGTATATGTAATGTAATGTATATGCAATGTAGTGTATATGTAATGTATATGTAGTGTATATGTAATGTAATGTTTATGTAATGTAGTGTATATGTAATGTATATGTAATGTAGTGTATATGTAATGTAGTGTATATGTAATGTATATGTAGTGTAGTGTATATGTAATGTAATGTATATGTAATGTAATGTATATGTAGTGTATATGCAATGTAGTGTATATGTAGTGTATATGTAATGTATATGTAGTGTATATGTAATGTAGTGTATATGTAATGTATATGTAATGTATATGTAGTGTATATGTAATGTAATGTATATGTAGTGTATATGTAATGTAGTGTATATGTAGTGTATATGTAATGTAGTGTATATGTAATGTAGTGTATATGTAGTGTATATGTAATGTAGTGTATATGCAATGTAGTGTATATGTAATGTATATGCAATGTAGTGTATATGTAATGTATATGCAATGTAGTGTATATGTAGTGTATATGTAATGTAGTGTATATGTAGTGTATATGTAATGTAGTGTATATGTAATGTATATGTAATGTATATGTAGTGTATATGTAATGTAGTGTATATGTAGTGTATATGTAATGTAGTGTATATGTAATGTATATGTAGTGTATATGTAATGTAGTGTATATGTAGTGTATATGTAATGTAGTGTATATGTAATGTAGTGTATATGTAGTGTATATGTAATGTAGTGTATATGTAATGTATATGTAGTGTATATGTAATGTAGTGTATATGTAGTGTATATGTAATGTAGTGTATATGTAGTGTATATGTAATGTAGTGTATATGCAATGTAGTGTATATGTAATGTATATGCAATGTAGTGTATATGTAGTGTATATGTAATGTAGTGTATATGTAGTGTATATGTAATGTAGTGTATATGTAATGTATATGTAATGTATATGTAGTGTATATGTAATGTAGTGTATATGTAGTGTATATGTAATGTAGTGTATATGTAATGTATATGTAGTGTATATGTAATGTAGTGTATATGTAGTGTATATGTAATGTAGTGTATATGTAGTGTATATGTAATGTAGTGTATATGTAGTGTATATGTAATGTAATGTATATGTAGTGTATATCTAATGTAGTGTATATGTAGTGTATATGTAATGTAGTGTATATGTAGTGTATATGTAATGTAGTGTATATGTAGTGTATATGTAATGTAGTGTATATGTAGTGTATATGTAATGTAGTGTATATGTAGTGTATATGTAATGTATATGCAATGTAGTGTATATGTAATGTATATGTAATGTATATGTAGTGTATATGTAATGTAGTGTATATGTAATGTATATGTAATGTATATGTAGTGTATATGTAATGTAGTGTATATGTAGTGTATATGTAATGTAGTGTATATGTAATGTATATGTAGTGTATATGTAATGTAATCTATATGTAGTGTATATGTAATGTAGTGTATATGTAATGTATATGTAGTGTATATCTAATGTAGTGTATATGTAGTGTATATGTAATGTATATGTATATGTAATGTAGTGTATATGTAGTGTATATGTAATGTAGTGTATATGTAATGTATATGTATATGTAATGTAGTGTATATGTAGTGTATATGTAATGTAGTGTATATGTAATGTATATGTAGTGTATATGTAATGTAGTGTATATGTAATGTATATGTAGTGTATATGTAATGTAATCTATATGTAGTGTATATGTAATGTAGTGTATATGTAATGTTATGTATATGTAATGTAGTGTATATGTAGTGTATATGTAATGTAGTGTATATGTAATGTATATGTAGTGTATATGTAATGTAGTGTATATGTAATGTATATGTAGTGTATATGTAATGTAATCTATATGTAGTGTATATGTAATGTAGTGTATATGTAATGTATATGTAGTGTATATGTAATGTAATCTATATGTAGTGTATATGTAATGTAGTGTATATGTAATGTTATGTATATGTAATGTAGTGTATATGTAGTGTATATGTAATGTAGTGTATATGTAATGTATATGTAGTGTATATGTAATGTAGTGTATATGTAATGTATATGTAGTGTATATGTAATGTAGTGTATATGTAATGTATATGTAGTGTATATGTAATGTAATCTATATGTAGTGTATATGTAATGTAGTGTATATGTAGTGTATATGTAATGTAATCTATATGTAGTGTATATGTAATGTAGTGTATATGTAATGTAGTGTATATGTAATGTAGTGTATATGTAGTGTATATGTAATGTAGTGTATATGTAGTGTATATGTATTGTAGTGTATATGTAATGTATATGTAGTGTATATCTAATGTAGTGTATATGTAGTGTATATGTAATGTAGTGTATATGTAGTGTATATGTAATGTAGTGTATATGTAATGTAGTGTACATGACATTTAGTGTATATGTAATGTATATGTAATGTAGTGTATATGTAATGTAGTGTATATGTAGTGTATATGTAATGTAGTGTATATGTAATGTATATGTAATGTATATGTAGTGTATATGTAATGTAATGTATATGTAGTGTATATCTAATGTAGTGTATATGTAGTGTATATGTAATGTAGTGTATATGTAATGTATATGTAATGTAGTGTATATGTAATGTATATGTAGTGTATATCTAATGTAGTGTATATGTAGTGTATATGTAATGTAGTGTATATGTAGTGTATATGTAATGTAGTGTATATGTAATGTAGTGTATATGTAATGTAGTGTATATGTAATGTAGTGTATATGTAGTGTATATGTAATGTAGTGTATATGTAATGTAGTGTATATGTAATGTAGTGTATATGTAATGTAGTGTACATGACATTTAGTGTATATGTAATGTATATATTTAATGTAGTGTATATGTAGAGTATATGTAGTGTATATGTAATGTATTGTGTATGTAATGTAATATATTGTAATGTATATGTTATGGTATGTAGTGTATTGTATATGTTATGTATTATATATGTAATGTAATGTATATGTAATATAGTGTATATGTTATGTATTGTATATATAATGTAATGTATTGTAATGTATATGTTATGTAATGTATATGTAATATAGTGTATATGTTATGTATTGTATATGTAATGTAATGTATTGTAATGTATATGTTATGTAATGTATATGTAATATAGTGTATATGTTATGTATTGTATATGTAATGTAATGTATTGTAATGTATATGTTATGTATTGTATATGTAATGTAATGTATTGTAATGTATATGTTATGTATTGTATATGTAATGTTATGTATTGCATATGTAATATAGTGTAATGTATATGTTATGTATTGTATATGTAATTTATTGTAATGTATATGTTATGTATTGTATATGTAATGTTATGTATTGTATATGTAATGTATATGTTATGTATTGCATTTGTAATGTTATGTAATGTATATGTTATGTATTGTATATGTAATGTTATGTATTGTATATGTAATGTTATGTAATGTATATGTAATGTAATATATTGTAATGTATATGTTATGTATTGTATATGTAATGTAGTGTATATGTAATGTTATGTATTGTATATGTAATGTTATGTAATGTATATGTAATGTAATATATTGTAATGTATATGTTATGTATTGTATATGTAATGTAGTGTAATGTATATGTTATGTATTGTATATGTAATGTAATGTAGTGTAATGTGTATATTATGTATCGAAATGTAATGTTATGTATTGTATATGTTATGTAATGTAGTGTAATGTATATACAGTGCCTTGCGAAAGTATTCGGCCCCCTTGAACTTTGCGACCTTTTGCCACATTTCAGGCTTCAAACATAAAGATATAAAACTGTATTTTTTGTGAAGAATCAACAACAAGTGGGACACAATCATGAAGTGGAACGACATTTATTGGATATTTCAAACTTTTTTAACAAATCAAAAACTGAAAAATTGGGCGTGCAAAATTATTCAGCCCCCTTAAGTTAATACTTTGTAGCGCCACCTTTTGCTGCGATTACAGCTGTAAGTCGCTTGGCGTATGTCTCTATCAGTTTTGCACATCGAGAGACTGAAATTTTTTCCCATTCCTCCTTGCATTTGTGAACAGCAGTTTTCAGTTCTTTCCACAGATTCTCGATTGGATTCAGGTCTGGACTTTGACTTGGCCATTCTAACACCTGGATATGTTTATTTTTGAACCATTCCATTGTAGATTTTGCTTTATGTTTTGGATCATTGTCTTGTTGGAAGACAAATCTCCGTCTCAGTCTCAGGTCTTTTGCAGACTCCATCAGGTTTTCTTCCAGAATAGTCCTGTATTTGGCTCCATCCATCTTCCCATGAATTTTAACCATCTTCCCTGTCCCTGCTGAAGAAAAGCAGGCCCAAACCATGATGCTGCCACCACCATGTTTGACAGTGGGCATGGTGTGTTCAGGGTGATGAGCTGTGTTGCTTTTACGCCAAACATAACGTTTTGCATTGTTACCAAAAAGTTCAATTTTAGTTTCATCTGACCAGAGCACCTTCTTCCACATGTTTGGTGTGTCTCCCAGGTGGCTTGTGGCAAACTTTAAACAGCACTTTTTGTGGATATCTTTAAGAAATGGCTTTCTTCTTGCCACTCTTCCATAAAGGCCAGATTTGTGCAATATACGACTGATTGTTGTCCTATGGACAGAGTCTCCCACCTCAGCTGTAGATCTCTGCAGTTCATCCAGAGTGATCATGGGCCTCTTGGCTGCATCTCTGATCAGTCTTCTCCTTGTATGAGCTGAAAGTTTAGAGGGACGGCCAGGTCTTGGTAGATTTGCAGTGGTCTGATACTCCTTCCATTTCAATATTATCACTTGCACAGTGCTCCTTGGGATGTTTAAAGCTTGGGAAATCTTTTTGTATCCAAATCCGGCTTTAAACTTCTTCACAACAGTATCTCGGACCTGCCTGGTGTGTTCCTTGTTCTTCATGATGCTCTCTACGCTTTTAACGGACCTCTGAGACTATCACAGTGCAGGTGCATTTATACGGAGACTTGATTACACACAGGTGGATTGTATTTATCATCATTAGTCATTTAGGTCAACATTGGATCATTCAGAGATCCTCAATGAACTTCTGGAGAGAGTTTGCTGCACTGAAAGTAAAGGGGCTGAATAATTTTGCACGCCCAATTTTTCAGTTTTTGATTTGTTAAAAAAGTTTGAAATATCCAATACATGTCGTTCCACTTCATGATTGTGTCCCACTTGTTGATTCTTCACAAAAAAATAAAGTTTTATATCTTTATGCTTGAAGCCTGAAATGTGGCAAAAGGTCGCAAAGTTCAAGGGGGCCGAATACTTTCGCAAGGCACTGTATTATGTATTGTATATGTTATGTATTGTATATGTAATGTAGTGTATATGTAATGTTATGTAATGTATATGTAATGTTATGTAATGTATATGTAATGTTATGTATTGTATATGTAATGTTATGTATTGTATATGTAATGTTATGTAATGTATATGTAATGTTATGTATTGTATTTGTAATGTATATGTCATGTAATGTAATGTAATGTAGTGTATATGTAATGTCATGTAATGTAATGTAATGTAGTGTATATGTAATGTAATGTAATGTAATGTAATGTAATGTAGTGTATATGTAATGTAATGTAATGTAATGTAATGTAATGTAGTGTATATGTAATGTATATGTTATGTATTGTATATGTAATGTAATGTAATGTAGTGTAATGTAGTGTATATGTTAACTAATTCCCCTTGAAATTCCCCTTGAAATTCCCCATTAACACCCTCTTCAGGAGAAATAGAGACACATTATATTATACCACGAACACAAACACAAACACACCAAACACTGTATTTTTATGGCTGTTAGCTGGATGATAAACAAACATGTTAAATATGAGCATTTCAGAGTTGCCAGAAAACCCCAACCCTCAAAATTGCATGCAGGGAATTTCCACATTTCAATCCTAAACCCTGCTGTCCCCTCGATGACAGCAAACCTCAAAAACCATGCACACGCGCGCAAGCAGGCACGCACACACGCACACACACACACACACACACACACACACACACACACACACACACACACACACACA
>NC_143023.1:96603866-96673866 GCF_057628025.1 Oncorhynchus mykiss
TCTCTCTCTCTCTCAACTCAATTTCAATTTAAGGGGCATGGGAAAGATATGTTTACATTGCCAAAGCAAGTGTTCTCCTGAGTGGCGCAGTCATCTAAGAAACTGCATCTCAGTGCTAGAGGCGTCACTACAGACCCTGGTTTGATTCCAGGCTGTATCACAACCAGCCGTGATTGGGAGTCCCATACGACCGGGTTAGGGTTTGGCCGGGATAGGCCGTAATTGTAAATAATAATTTGTTCTAAACTGACTTGCCTAGTTTAATAAAGGTTAATGAAAACAGACCGCAAAGTATTTTTGAATTATTTGTGGGTCTGTGTAATCTGAGGGAAATATGTGTCTCTAATATGGTCATACATTGGGCAGGAGGTTAGGAAGTGCAGCTCAGTTTCCACCTCAGTCAAAGCTTTCCTTAAGTTTCAGTCAGTCACAGTGGTCAGGTATTCTGCCACTGTGTACTCTCTGTTTAGGGTCAATCAGCATTCTAGTTTTCTCTGTTTTTTGTAAATTATATCCAATGTGTCAAGTAATTCTCTTTTCGTTTTCTCATGATTTGGTTTGGGTCTAATTGTCTTGCTGTCCTGTTTTATGTGATACGTGGATGACATTTTTGCAGAACTCTGCAGGTCTGTCAGGACCCAGGTCTGGCGGAATCTGTGCAGAATATCTAGGTGCTGCTGTAGGTCCTCCTTGGTTGGTGACAGAAGCACCAGATCATCAGCAAACAGTAGACATTTGACTTCAGATTCCAGTAGGGTGAGGCCGGGTGCTGCAGACTGTTCTAGTGCCCTCGCCAATTCGTTGATATACACTACCGTTCAAAAGTTTGGGGTCACTTAGAAATGTCCTTGTTTTATAAAGAAAAGCACATTAAAATAACATCAAATTAATCAGAAACACAGTGTAGACATTGTTCATGTTGTAAATGACTATTGTAGCTGGAAACAGCTGATTTTTTTAATGGAATATCTACATAGGCGTACAGAGGCCCATTATCAGCAACCCTCACTTTTGTGTTCCAATGCCACGTTGTGTTAGATAATCCAAGTTTATCATTTTAAAAGGCTAATTGATCATTAGAAAACCCTTTTGCAATTATGTTAGCACAGCTGAAAACTGTTTTTCTGATTAAAGAAGCAATAAAACGGGCCTTCTTTAGACTAGTTGAGTTGCAACTCTGCCTAGAAGGCCAGCATCCCAAAGTCACCTCTTCACTATTGATGTGGAGACTGGTACTGAGACTGTACTGAGCAAATGTCAAATTGGCTTTTTACCAAATTATCATATGACAGACCACGTGTTCACCCTGCACACCCTAATTGACAAACAAACAAACCACAACAAAGGGAAAGTCTTCTCATGCTTTGTTGATTTCAAAAAGCTTTAGATTCAATTTGGCACGAGGGTCTGCTATACAACTTGATGGAAAGTGGTGTTGGGGAAAACATACAACATTTTAAAATCCATGTACACAAACAGTGCAAAATTGGCAAAAAACACACACATTTCTTTCCACATTGCCGTGGGGATTTATTTTTGAATTTATTTTTAATTTAACCTTTATTTAACTAGGTAGGCTAGTTGAGAACAAGTTCTCATGTATAACTGTGACCTGGGTGAGAGAGGGATGCAGCTTAAGCCCCACCCTCTTCAACATATGTTAAAAAGTTTGGGGTCACTTAGAAATGTCCTTGTTTTTGAAGGGAAAAGCACATTTTTTTGTCCATTAAAATAATATTTCTGTATTGTCATGACCTTTGAACAGCAGGAGGGAGCTTCAAATGCCTCTGCATTTGGGTGGGGTAGGCTGCCATTGTTGGGCCCTAGGGCTTTGACACCTCTCAAGTCACACCTGCAAATGTTTAAGTCAGTCAAGTCAGTTTAAGAACAAATTATTATTTTCAATGACTTGAACTTGCAACCTTTCAGTTACTAGTCCAACACTCTAACCACTAGGCTACCCTGCCGCCCAAATTAAAGTTGCAGTCAGATATGTTCTGTACTAAGCTTGGAAGCCGTAACTTAGCTTTCAGTTCTTATAAAGTGAAATATATAATTGTAATGTATTTTTCTTCTTTGCTTTAAAAGTAGCTTCAGACTGAACCTTACTCACTCAGTTCCAGGTTGGATGGTGTTTTCAGGTTCCTGTTGTTTGTTTGACAGAGCATTTGCTGTATTGCTTGGAAATAAGAATCTTTGTTAGTAGAAATCAGGTTGTAGGTGTGGAGTTTTGATTTGGAGTGAAGGTTATGTTATGAAGGGTAATATCCCCCTTCTCTCTCTCGCTCTCTCTCTCTCTCTCTCTCTCTCTCTCTGTCCCTCTCTCTCTCTCTCTGTCCCTCTCTCTCTCTCTGTCTCTCAATTCAATTCAATTCAAGTGGCTTTATTGACATGGCAAACATGTGTTAACATTGCCAAAGCAAGTGAGGTAGATAATATACAAAAGTGAAATAAACAATAAAAGCCTGTCTCTGTGTGTGTGTGTGTGTGTGTGTGTGTGTGTGTCTGTGTCTCTCTCTCTCTCTCTCTCTCTCTCTCTCTCTCTCTCTCTCTCTCTCTCTCTCTCTCTCTCTCTCTCTCTCTCTCTCTCTCTCTCTCTCTCTCTCTCTCTCTGAGTCAGCCACAGTAACACAAATATGTTAATGAAACACAGCTGGTCTGTAGACCAGGTCCTTCTCACACACCCTCCCAGCCTCCCCTCGACTCCCCTCACTTAGCTTCCAGAAACCTCCACATTCTCTCACTCCCTCAATGTCCTGTTTGCTCTCTCTCAACTCAATTTCAATTCAAAAAGCTTTATTGGCATGGGAAACCTATGTTTACATTGCCAAAGCAAGTGAAGTAGATAATAAACAAAAGTGAAATAAACAAGAAAAAATGAACAGTAAACATTACACTCACAAAAATTCCAAAAGAATAAAGACATTTCAAATGTCATATTATCTAAATACACAGTCTTGTAACGATGTGCAAATAGTTAAAGTACATAAGGGAAAATAAATAAACATAAATATAGGTTGTATTTACAATGGTGTTTGTTCTTCACTGGTTGGCCTTTTCTTGTGGCAACAGGTCACAAATCTTGCTGCTGTGATGGCACACTGTGGGATTTCACCCAGTAGATATGGGTGTTTATCAAAATTGGATTTGTTTTCAAAGTCTTTGTGGGTTTGTGTAATCTGAGAGAAATGTGTGTCTCTAATATGGTCATACATTTGGCAGGATGTTAGGAAGTGCATCTCAGTTTCCACCTCATTTTGTGGGCAGTGTACACATAGCCTGTCTCTCTTGAGAGCCATGTCTGCCTACGGCGGCCTTTCTCAATAGCAAGGCTATGATCACTGAGTCTGTACATAGTCAAAGATTTCTGGATTTTGATAATTAGCGGGTATCGGCCTAATTCTGCTCGGCATGCATTATTTGGTGTTTTACGTTGTACACAGATGATATTTTTGTCAAAATTCTACATGCAGTCTCAATTTGGTGTTTGTCGCATTTTGTGAATTATTGGTGGTGAGCAGACCCCAGTCCTCACAACCATAAAGGGCAGTGGGTTCTAGAACGGATTCAAGTATTTTTAGCCATATCCTAATTTGTGTGTCAAATTTTATGTTCCTTTTAATGCCATAGAAGGTCCTTCTTGCCTTGTTTCTCAGATCGTTCACAGCTTTGTAGAAGTAATCTGTGGCGCTGATGTTTAGGCCGAGGTATGTATAGTTTTTGTGTGCTCTAGCAACGGTGTCTAGATGGGATTTGTATTTGTGGACCTTTTTTGGAACACCATTATCTTTTTCTTACTGAAATTCCCTGTCAGGGCCCAGGTCTGTCAGGGCCCAGGTCTGTCAGGGCCCAGGTCTGTCAGGGCCCAGATCTGTCAGGTCCCAGGTCTGACAGAATATGTGCAGAAGATCTACAGTACCAGTCAAAAGTTTAGACACATCTATCTATTCATTCAAGGGTTTGTCTTTATTTTTACTATGTTATACATTGTAGAATAATAGTGAAGACATCAAAACTATGAAATAACACAAATGGAATCATGTTGTAACCAAATAAGTGTTAATCAAATCAAAATACATTTTATATTTGAGATTCTTCAATCTAGTCACCCTTTACTTTGATGGCAGCTTTGCTTTGCCTTGTTGTTTGGCATTCCACACTACTTTCCTTCCATCTATAGCATTTATTCATATTATTCAGTTCCTGTGGCTTTGATGCTTCATGACTCAGTATTGCTCTGTTCAAGTAGAGTGTGATTTTGCTGTGATCTGACAGGGGTGTCAGTGGACTGACTGTGAACGCTCTTCGAGACTCTGGGTTGAGGTCAGTGATAAAGTAGTCCACAGTACTACTGACAAGAGATGAGCAATATGTGTACCAACCATAGGAGTCACCTCGAAGCCTACCATTGACTATGTACATACCCAGCATCCAACAGAGTTTTTATTGGTTAAGTTGTCATAGCTATGTCTAGGGGGGAATATGGGGATGGAATGCTGTCACTTACAGGTAGGTGTTTATCCCTCTGTGTGCTGAGGGTGTCAGGTTCTTGTCCAGTTCTGGCATTTAGGTCGCCACAGACTAGTACATGTCCCTGGGCCTGGAAATTGTTGATCTCCCCCTCTAGGATGGAGAAGCTGTCATCGTTTAACTTTGGGGATTCTATTGGGGGTATATAGGTAACACACATGAGGACATTTTTCTCTGTTAAGATAATTTCCTTATTAATTTCTAGCCGGTTGTAAAATGTTCCTGTTTTGACTCATTTAAAAGAGTGGGTTAGGTCTGCTCTATAACAAATTAGCATAACCTCTGAGTCTCTTCCCTGGTAGTTTGGTGGATGGGACTACCAGCTCTCTGTAACCTAGAGGGCAACCAGTGGGTCCGTTTCCTTCATACCATGTTTCTTGTAAGATGACAATGTCTGTATTTCTTTGTTGAAGTCTGGGTTCCTGCTCTTTAGACCAAAGGTCCTCTTGGCGTAGGATCTCTCAGTGCAGGTCCATCAGGAGAAACTCTTGCAGGTCTGGGAAGGTGTCCGTTGCTCTGCTGTTCCTGTGTGAGGTGCTGGGGCTACAGTTTAGGGTGACATCCTTCATTGTCCTGGCAAAAGTTGGGATTGCTGCCTTGTATAGGTGGACCTGGTTGTAAAGGCTGTTCAAGTCCAGGGTGGAGTGGTGGGCCAGGGTGGAGTGGTGGGCCAGGGTGGAGTGGTGGGCCAGGGTGGAGTGGTGGGCCAGGGTGGAGTGGTGGGCCAGGGTGGAGTGGTGGACCAGGGTGGAGTGGTGGGCCAGGGTGGAGTGGTGGACCAGGGTGGAGTGGTGGGCAAGGGTGGAGTGGTGGGCCAGGAAGACATTAGGTTTTGAGGCACAGTGTGGCGATGGGTTGGGGAAAGTGGAAAAAGTGGAAAAAGCTTGAGTGCTTTTGCCACCCTTTACTGCTGGGCCCTCAGCTCGTTGGTGCCCATGTGAATTATGATGTGGCTGGGGGCCCCTAGTCTGTCCTCTGACAACAGCTCCAGGGCATGCATAGTGTTTGGGTATCAAAGTTTAACCACTATGTGTTTGGAAATAAAGTTTATCCTCTTGAAGGTATTTGCCATTTGAGTCAATGAGGAGCACAATATATGGCTTTTTGTGTGTCCTCAGTGGATGTGGGCGGGGTTGTCAGGAGGTCTATCGTGGGAGCTGATAGTAGGGCTGTTAGGAGGGG
This sequence comes from Oncorhynchus mykiss, assembly GCF_057628025.1. Classification (NCBI taxonomy): domain Eukaryota; kingdom Metazoa; phylum Chordata; class Actinopteri; order Salmoniformes; family Salmonidae; genus Oncorhynchus; species Oncorhynchus mykiss. Next base: position 96,609,579 of record NC_143023.1, read on the forward strand.
GTGGGGTCTGTCCCATTGTGGTGTTGAGGTAGTGGTCCAGGTTTGAGGTGGGCTGTTCTGCTGACTTGTCTGGGGGAGTGTCCTGCTCTCTGTCACACATCAGCTTTCTGACTTTGTCCTTCAGTGCCATGTGTGCCTCTATAAGTTCTCTCACCTCAGTCCGTAGAGCAGAGAGCTCTCTCAGACATCCGTCCATCTCCACTTGTTGGAGGGGTGTTGTTGTGTTGTTGTGTTTTGTGGGTTTGTTCTGTCTGGATTGTGTGGACTAGCTCTCTAAGCTCAGCCATGTCTCTCTCCATCTCTGTGAATGTATCCCTCTCAATGAAGGAGGAGCAGTGCAGTTGTGGGATCAGGGTGTGTTTAGTGCTGGGGGGCTGGGAGGGGGGGACTATCCTCGTCTGCAGGACAGTTTGAAGGGGTGTGATCAGACTCACTCAGGATGGGAGAGTCATCACAGAGAGAGAGCTTTTCCTAATGTGCTCTCTCTTTCATCCTGCTGGAACTGCATGAGGAGGCCCTGCACCATTAGTGTCCCAGACTTGTACATGTTGACAGAGGTTGTTTCAATTTCCTCAATATCTAGTATTCTCAGTTTCCACCCTGGGCCAATACCCTCTCTCCTGACAGAGGGTTGGTGTGCTCTTATAGCACTGTGCCATGCCAGGGGATGGTCTGTGTGTAAAATTAAGTTACTTATGTTCCCCTCTTTGTCGCAATCAACAAATAGTGTCTCTGGATTGTCCTTGAGGAGCTTATTTTTGTACTTATTCCTTGCAGGGTTATTTTTAATATCCGTGGGGTACTGTATTGTAATGACCTCTGCACAGGGATAAGTCATGGGGGATTCAAAGGCCTCCGCATTTGGGTGTGGTGGGGGGAGTGTGAAACTCTCCTGTCATTGTCAGGCTTAAGAGTTTTCACAAATCTGACTTTACACTTCAGTGCTAATTGAAGTGGCAGACAGATCTGTTCTGTCCTAGTAGCTTGGTAGCTTAGTAGCCTTATTTACTTAGCATTATATAACAAAAGTACCTCAAGCTTATTGAAGTGGCAGCCAGATCTGTTCTGTCCTAGTAGCTTGGTAGCTTAGTAGCCTTATTTACTTAGCATTATATAACAAAAGTACCTCAAGCTTATTGAAGTGGCAGCCAGATCTGTTCTGTCCTAGTAGCTTGGTAGCTTAGTAGCCTTATTTACTTAGCATTATATAATAAAAGTACCTCGAGCTTATTGTCGCTTACTTTTTGTCTCCAGAGGTTCAGACTGAATATTACTCACTCAGTTTTGTGTTGGATGGTATTTTAGGTTCCAGGTTCCATTGTGTTTCTTTTGCAGATTTCGGTTTGTTAGAATTTTTTTTCTTTAATTTTTTTCTTGTCCTTGGTAGTAGTAGTCTATTCAGGTCATTTTGTCAAAATACTAGGTTTTAGGAATGGAATTTTGAAGGGTTTGATGTTGAGGTTAGTATCCCGTGTAAGTCCTTGTGAAAAAATTCAAGTTTATCTACATTTATCCAACATTTATCCAAGTCGAATTCTGTATTTCTTTGCAGAAGAACTCAGGAGCCCATGAGCTCACTCTCGCTCTCTCTCTCTCTCTCTCTCTGTCTCTCTCTCTCTCTCTCTCTCTCTCTCTCCCTGCCCCTTTCTCTCTCAATTCAATTCAATTCAAGGGGGTTTATTGGCATGGGAAACATGTGTTAACATTGCCAAAGCAAGTGAGGTAGATAATATACAAAAGTGAAATAAACAATAAAAAATTAACAGTAAACATTACACATACAGAAGTTTCAAAACAATAAAGACATTACAAATGTTATATTATATAGATATATATATACAGTGTTGTAACAATGTACAAATGGTCTCTCTCTCTCTCTCTCTCTCTCTCTCTCTCTCTCTCTCTCCCTGTCCCTTTCTCTCTCTCCCTCTTTCTCTATCCTTCTCTCTCTCTCCCTCTGTCTCTCTCTTTCTCTCTTCCTCATTCTCTTCTTCACTCAATCTCTCTCTCACTCCCCCGCCCTCTGTATAGTCAAGGAGAAACTGTGCTGTGTGGGGTTAGTTCAGAATGTGTGAGAGTTGATTTGCTCCCTGCAGGGTAGCTGGCCACTCTGAATTCAAGCCAACCCCTACAGACACACATTGGCTAGCTAGTAATATAATAACTGGCTAGTAGTGAAGGGCAGCGCAGGACCTTGGTGTGTGTGTGTGTGTGTGTGTGTGTGTGTGTGTGTGTGTGTGTGTGTGTGTGTGTACACTGCATATGGTGGTCAGCTGGGCTGGAGGAGGGCTGGAGACAGAGGTCACTGCAGATTTAGAAAACTCCAGGGGTAAAGATGGGCACGCACGCACGCACGCACGCACGCACGCACACACACACACACACACACACACACACACACAGGACCACTGGCTGTTTAATGCTCGGACCAGATGCCACATTCCTGGAACACACTTTCTCATATGGAGGCCAGCGCTAACCGCTAACAGCTAACAGCTAACAGCTAACAGCTAACAGTCTATGGAGCTTTCTATGTTTCAACACAACTCCCTAACATAGCATTGGAAAGGAAAACGGGACAAAACTAAAAGAAGAAGTGAAGTAAAGACACCCAGTGAAAGTTGTGAAGGAATAATAGTGAAAGACAAGTTGTAGAGAGACAGAAGACGTAAATATTGGAAAACTGAATGTGTCTTCTTCATTCAACTCCTCTGAATCAGAGAGGTGCGGAGGGCTGAGTTAATTGACATCCACGTCATCGGCGCCCGGGGAGCAGATGTTTTAGATGGGTGTAGGAGGGTGTAGAGGAGTGTAGAGTAGTGTAGAGGAGGGTAGGAGGGTGTAGAGGGCTGCAGCAGGGTGTAGGAGGGTGTAGAAGAGTGTAGATTGCTGTGGGAGGGTGTAGAGGGCTGTGGGAGGGTGTAGAGGGCTGTAGGAGGGTGTAGAGGAGTGTAGAGGGCTGTAGGAGGGTGTAGAGGATTGTAGATGGGTGTAGAGGTCTGTAGAGGAGTGCAGAGGAGGGGGTAGAGGGGTGTAGGAGGGTGTAGAGGGGTGTAGAGGAGTGTAGAGGAGTGTAGAGGAGTGTAGATGAGTGTAGAGGGCTGTAGGAGGGTGTAGGGGGGGTGTAGGAGGAGTGTAGAGGGCTGTGGGAGGGTATAGAGAAGTGTAGGAGGGTGTAGAGGGGTGTAAAGGAGTGTAGAGGGGTGTAGGAGGGTGTAGAGGGCTGTAGAGGAGTGTAGAGGAGGGGGTAGAGGGGTGTAGGAGGGTGTAGAGGGGTGTAGAGGAGTGTAGGAGGGGTGTAGGAAGGTGTAGAGGAGTGTAGGAGGGTGTAGAGGAGGGGGGAGAGGAGTGTAGAGGAGTGTAGGAAGGTGTGGAGTAGTGTAGAGGGGTGTAGAGGAGTGTAGAGGAGTGTAGGATGGGTGTAGGGAGGTGTAGATGAGTGTAGGAGGGGTGTGGAGGAGTATAGAGGAGTGTAGAAGAGTGTAGAGGGGTGTAGGAGGGTGTAGAGGAGTATGGGAGAGGGTAGATAAAGGTAGGAGGGGTAGAGGAGTGTAGGAGGGGTAGAGGGGTGTAGAGGAGTATAGAGGAGTGTGGAGGAGTGTGTAGGAGGGGGTAGAGGAGTGTATAGGGGTGTAGGAGGGGGTACAGGAGTGTAGCGGGGTGTAGGAGGGGGTAGAGGTGTGTGGGCAGGGGTAGAGGAGTTTAGAGGGTTGTAAGAGGGGGTAGAGGTGTGTAGAGGAGTGTAGGAAGGTGTGGAGGAGTGTAGAGGGGTGTAGAGGAGTGTAGGAGGGGTGAAGGAAGGTGTAGAGGAGTGTAGGAGGGGTGTTGGAAGGTGTAGAGGAGTGTAGGAGAGTGTAGAGGAGTGTAGGAGGGTGTATAGGAGTGTAGGAGGGTGTAGAGGAGTGTAGATGGAGTGTAAGAGGGTGTAGAGGACTGCAGGAAGGTGTAGAGGGGTGTAGGAGGATATAGAGGGGTGTAGAGGAGTGTAGGAGGGTGTAATAGGGGGTAGAAAGCTTTAGGAGGGTGTAGGAGGGATAGAGGGGTGTACCAGCGGTAGAGGATTGTAGGAGGGTGTAGAGGGGTGTAGGAGGAGGTAGAGATGTATAAGAGGGTGTAGAGCCGTGTAGGAGGGTGTAGAGGAGTGTAGGAGGGGGTAGAGCTGTGTAGGAGGGTGTAGAGGAGTGTAGAGGTGTGTAGGAGGGTGTAGAGGAGTGTAGGAGGGTGTAGAGTTGTGTAGGAGGGGGTAGAGGTGTGTAGGAGGGTGTAGAGGAGTGTAGGAGGGTGTAGAGGGGTGTAGGAGGGGGTAGAATGGTGTAGGAGGGGGTAGAGGTGTGTAGGAGGGTGTAGAGGGGTTTAGGATGTGGTAGAATGGTGTAGGAGGGGGTAGAGGTGTGCAGGAGGGTGTAGAGGAGTGTAGGAGGGTGTAGAGTTGTGTAGGAGGGGGTAGAGGTGTGTAGGAGGGTGTAGAGGGGTGTAGGAGGGGGAAGAGGTGTGTAGAAGGGTGTAGAGGGGTATAGAGGAGTGTAGAGGTGTGTAGAGGTGTGTTGGGGGGTGTAGAGGAGTGTAGGAGGGGGTAGAAAGCTTTAGGAGTGTGTAGGAGGGGTAGAGGGGTGTAGAGGTGTGTAGAGGAGTGTAGAGGTGTGTATAGGAGTGTAGGAGGGTGTAGAGGAGTGTAGAGGGGTGTAGAGGAGAGTAGGAGGGTGTAGAGATGTGTAGAGGAGTGTAGAGGTGTGTAGAGGAGTATAGAGGAATATGTAGGAAGGGGTAGAGGAGTGTATAGGGGTGTAGGAGGGGGTACAGGAGTGTAGCGGGGTGTAGGAGGGGGTAGAGGTGTGTGGGCGGGGGTAGAGGAGTTTAGAGGGTTGTAGGAGGGGGTAGAGGTGTGTGGGAGGGGGTAGAAAGCTGTAGGAGAGGGTGGACTTGGAGAGTGTGTGTGCGTGTGTTTGTGTGTGGTGATGGCACTAGGGAATGGCGTTGGATTACTGGCTTCTAACCAACTGTGCTATTTTGTGTTTTTTAAAACTTATTTGTGTCTAATGTTGCTGTTACCATCTCTTATGACTGAAAAGAGATTCAGGATATCAGAAGACACCTCGAACTGGACTAAGATTTTTTATTTAATGAATCCAACGCAAAGGATATACTGCTTCTTCGAGACCTGGCCCAAATCCCCGTCATTCGTGTAAAAGACGGAAATACAGGGGCAGTGATCGGGGTGCCTTGTTTAGAATTAGTCTGGGAGTGGGGAACCCGCCTCTACCATCCATTCTATTGGCCAAAGTGCAATCACTGGAGAATAAACTGGATGATCTCTGTACAAGACAGTCCTACCAACGGGACATAAAAAACTGTAATATCTTCATAGAGTCGTGGCTGAACGACGACACGGATAATATACAGTTGGCTTGGTTTTCCATGCATCGGCAGGACAGAACAGGTAAGACGAGGGGTGGTGGTGTGTGTCTATTTGTCAATAACAGCTGATATTGCTCACCTGAGGTAGAGTTCCACATGATAAACTGTAGACCTCACTATCTACCAATAGAGTTTTAATTTATATTTTTCGTATCCATCTATTTACAACCACAAACCGATGCTGGCACTAAGATCGCACTCAACAAGCTGTATAAGGCCATAAGCAAACAAGAAAATGCTCATACTCACTGTTATTATCTATGCATTGTCACTTTACCCCTACCTACATGTACAAATTACCTCGACTAACCTGTACATTCTGCACATTGACTCTGTACCGGTACCCCCTGTATATAACCTCCACATTGACTCGTACCGGTACCCCCTGTATATAGCCTCCACATTGACTCTGTACTGGTACCCCCTGTATATAGCCTCCACATTGACTCGGTACCGGTACCCCTTGTATATAGCCTCCACATTGACTCTGTACCGGTACCCCCTGTATATAGCCTCCACATTAACTCTGTACCGGTACCACCTGTATTTAACCTCCACATTGACTCTGTACCGGTACCCCCTGTATATAGCCTCCACATTGACTCTGTACCGGTACCCCCTGTATATAAGCTCCACATTGACTCTGTACCGGTACCACCTGTATATAGCCTCCACATTGACTCTGTACCGGTACCCCCTGTATATAGCCTCCACATTGACTCTGTACCGGTACCCCCTGTATATAGCCTCCACATTGACTCTGTACCGGTACCCCCTGTATATAGCCTCCACATTGACTCTGTACCGGTACCCCTTGTATATAGTCTCCACATTTACTCTGTACCGGTACACCCTGTATATAGCCTCCACATTGACTCTGTACCGGTACCCCCTGTATATAGCCTCCACATTGACTCTGTACCGGTACCCCCTGTATATAGCCTCCACATTGACTCTGTACCGGTACCCCCTGTATATAGCCTCCACATTGACTCTGTACCGGTACCCCCTGTATATAGCCTCCACATTGACTCTGTACCGGTACCCCCTGTATATAGCCTCCACATTGACTCTGTACTGGTACCCCCTGTATATAGCCTCCACATTGACTCTGTACCGGTACCCCCTGTATATAGCCTCCACACTGACTCTGTACCGGTACCCCCTGTATATAGCCTCCACATTGACTCTGTACCGGTACCCCCTGTATATAGCCTCCACATTGACTCTGTACCGGTACCCCCTGTATATAGCCTCCACAATGACTCTGTACCGGTACCCCCTGTATATAGCCCCCACATTGACTCTGTACCGGTACTCCCTGTATATAGCCTCCACATTGACTCTGTACCGGTACCCCCTGTATATAGCCTCCACATTGACTCTGTACCGGTACCCCCTGTATATAGCCTCCACATTGACTCTGTACCGGTACCCCCTGTATATAGCCTCCACATTGACTCTGTACCGGTACCCCCTGTATATAGCCTCATTATTATTATTTTATTATGTTACTTTTTATACAAATTTAACTTTTTTTTTTATTTTATTTTTTTATTTATTTCACCTTTATTTAACCAGGTAGGCTAGTTGAGAACAAGTTCTCATTTGCAACTGCGACCTGGCCAAGATAAAGCATAGCAGTATGAGCAGACAACACAGAGTTACACATGGAGTAAACAATTAACAAGTCAATAACACAGTAGAAAACAAAGGGGGGAGTCTATATACAATGTGTGCAAAAGGCATGAGGTAGGCGAAGAATTACAATTTTGCAGATTAACACTGGAGTGATAAATGATCAGATGGTCATGTACAGGTAGAGATATTGGTGTGCAAAAGAGCAGAAAAATAAATAAATAAAAACAGTATGGGGATGAGGTAGGTGAAAATGGGTGGGCTATTTACCAATAGACTATGTACAGCTGCAGCGATCGGTTAGCTGCTCAGATAGCAGATGTTTGAAGTTGGATCGGTAGGATAGTCAGTTTTACTAGGGTAAGCTTGGCGGCGTGAGTGAAGGAGGCTTTGTTGCGGAATAGAAAGCCGACTCTTGATTTGATTTTCGATTGTAGATGTTTGATATGAGTCTGGAAGGAGAGTTTGCAGTCTAGCCAGACACCTAGGTACTTATAGATGTCCACATATTCTAGGTCGGAACCATCCAGGGTGGTGATGCTAGGCGGGCATGCGGGTGCAGGCAGCGATCGGTTGAAAAGCATGCATTTGGTTTTACTAGCGTTTAAGAGCAGTCGGAGGCCACGGAAGGAGTGTTGTATGGCATTGAAGCTTGTTTGGAGGTTAGATAGCACAGTGTCCAATGACGGGCCGAAAGTATATAGAATGGTGTCGTCTGCGTAGAGGTGGATCAGGGAATCGCCCGCAGCAAGAGCAACATCATTGATGTATACAGAGAAAAGAGTCGGCCCGAGAATTGAACCCTGTGGCACCCCCATAGAGACTGCCAGAGGACCGGACAGCATGCCCTCCGATTTGACACACTGAACTCTGTCTGCAAAGTAATTGGTGAACCAGGCAAGGCAGTCATCCGAAAAACCAAGGCTACTGAGTCTGCCGATAAGAATATGGTGATTGACAGAGTCGAAAGCCTTGGCAAGGTCGATGAAGACGGCTGCACAGTACTGTCTTTTATCGATGGCGGTTATGATATCGTTTAGTACCTTGAGTGTGGCTGAGGTGCACCCGTGACCGGCTCGGAAACCAGATTGCACAGCGGAGAAGGTACAGTGGGATTCGAGATGGTCAGTGACCTGTTTGTTGACTTGGCTTTCGAAGACCTTAGATAGGCAGGGCAGGATGGATATAGGTCTGTAACAGTTTGGGTCCAGGGTGTCTCCCCCTTTGAAGAGGGGGATGACTGCGGCAGCTTTCCAATCCTTGGGGATCTCAGACGATATGAAAGAGAGGTTGAACAGGCTGGTAATAGGGGTTGCGACAATGGTGGCGGATAGTTTCAGAAATAGAGGGTCCAGATTGTCAAGCCCAGCTGATTTGTACGGGTCCAGGTTTTGCAGCTCTTCAGTTCAGCTCTTCAGTTTATTTAATAAATATTTCTTAACTCTATTTCTTGAAATGCATTGTTGGTTAAGGGCTTGTAAGTAAGCAATTCACGCTAAGGTTGTATTCTGTTGTATTCGGCGCATGTGACTAATACAATTTGATTTGATTTAATTGATGTGTATGTGTGTGTGTGTGTCTGTGTGTGTGTGTGTGTGTGTGTGTGTGTGTGTGTGTGCATGCGCACACGTGTTTGTCTGTGGGCATGTGCGTGCGTCAACGCTTGTGCATAATGTGTGTGTGTGTGTATTATGGACTTAATGGTGGCATCCAGACTGTCAGTGTTTGTTAGGCTTGGCCCAGGCCGACAGAGCGTGCAGAGTACTGATGGAAATTATACACTCACTCCAAACAAGAACCAATGACCTTTTCATCTGATGGTCCTGTCTGAATCAGTCCTAACATTCTGCCAAGCTGGAAATGAACGAGGGCTTATTACATCAACCACGGTAAAATCACAGGCAACTAACGCAGGTGGGTGGGTGTGTGTGTGTGTGTGTGTGTGTGTGTGTGTGTGTGTGTGTGTGTGTGTGTGTGTGTGTGTGTGTGTGTGTGTGTGTGTGTGTGTGTGTGTGTGTGTGTGTGTGTGTGTGTGCGTGCGTGCGTGCGTGTGTGTGTGTGTGCATGCATATGTGTGTGTTGAAGTGTTTTCTGTCTGTCTTATATCCTCCAGTACATCTACTTACAACCCAATTCTTTCTGCCAAGAAATACTATCTAATCTACAAACGCAAAATAAAGACAGAGTATCCAGTCTGAAACATGTAATAAACATCATTGGAAATGCCCTCACAGTTTCCCTCTACAGCGACTTGAAGAGGAGGGTTGTGGCCTGACTGGAAAACATCAGTCAGTCGCAATACATTCCATGGGCTCCTAAAGGTGACCAATCTTCATTACCAGCCTTGCTAGTGACATAAGTGACAATCTGAGGTAATGAGCTCATAATAGATGGACAGCTTGTGAATGGATGGGGAATTCACTGGAGGAGGAGACATTTTGTTTTCTGAAATACGGGTTACGCATTCCACACCTTCTACAAGATCTAAAATCTTCCACACATTCTAAACCTTCTAAATCTAAACTTTCCACACATTCTGAACCTTCTAAATCTAAACCTTCCACACATTCTAAACCTTCTAAATCTAAACTTTCCACACATTCTGAACCTTCTAAATCTAAAACTTCCACACATTCTGAACCTTCTAAATCTAAACCTTCCACACACTGTAAACTTTCTAAATCTAAACCTTCGACACATTCTAAACTTCCTAAATCTAAACCTTCCACGCATTCTACACTTTCTAAATCAAACCTTCCACACATTCTAAGCTTTCTAAATCAAACCTTCCACACATTCTGAACCTTCTAAATCTAAACCTTCCACACATTCTAAACTTTCTAAATCTAAACCTTCGACACATTGTAAACTTTCTAAATCTAAACCTTCCACACATTCTAAACTTTCTAAATCTAAGTCTTCCACACATTCTAAACCTTCTAAATCTAAACCTTCCACACATTCTAAACCTCCTAAGTCTAAACCTTCCACACATTCTGAACCTTCAAAATCTAAACCTTCCACACACTGTAAACTTTCTAAATCTAAACCTTCGACACATTCTAAACTTCCTAAATCTAAACCTTCCACGCATTCTACACTTTCTAAATCAAACCTTCCACACATTCTAAGCTTTCTAAATCAAACCTTCCACACATTCTGAACCTTCTAAATCTAAACCTTCCACACATTCTAAACTTTCTAAATCTAAACCTTCGACACATTGTAAACTTTCTAAATCTAAACCTTCCACACATTCTAAACTTTCTAAATCTAAGTCTTCCACACATTCTAAACCTTCTAAATCTAAACCTTCCACACATTCTAAACCTCCTAAGTCTAAACCTTCCACACATTCTGAACCTTCAAAATCTAAACCTTCCACACATTCTAAACTTTCTAAATCTAAACCTTCCACACATTCTAAACTTTCTAAATCTAAACCTTCCACACATTCTAAACCTTCTAAATCATAACCTTCCACACATTCCAAATCTACTAAATCTAAACCTTCCACACATTCCAAACCTTCTAAATCTAAACCTTCCACACATTCCAAACCTCCTAAATCTAAACCTTCCACACATTCCAAACCTTCTAAATCTAAACCTTCCACACATTCTGAACCTTCTAAATCTAAACCTTCCACACATTCTAAACTTTCGAAATCTACACTTTCCACACATTCTAAACCTTCTAAATCTAAACCTTCCACACATTCTAAACCTTCTAAATCTAAACCTTCCACACATTCCAAACCTTCTAAATCTAAACTTCCACACATTCTGAACCTTCTAAATCTAAACCTTCCACACATTCTAAACTTTCGAAATCTAAACCTTCCACACATTCTAAACCTTCTAAATCTAAACCTTCCACACATTCTAAACCTTCTAAATCTAAACCTTCCACACATTCTAAACCTTCTAAATCTAAACCTTCCACACATTCTAAACCTTCTAAATCTAAACCTTCCACACATTCTAAGCTTTCACTAAGAAACGTCAAATGTCATTATGCAAATAGCCATCTAGTGTATATCAACACTTCATTGATGGAAACCAATCAATAAGACATGGCATACAACCCAAATGGCACCCTATTCCCTATGGGCCCTGGTCAAATGCAGTCTTAGAAAATAGTGTTATCTAGAATGTAAAAGGGTTCATTAGCTGTCCCTATAGGAAAACCCTTTAACTGTCCCCATAGGAAAACCCTTTAACTGTCCCCATAGGAAAACCCTTTAACTGTACCCATAGGAAAACCCTTTAACTGTCCCTATAGGAAAACCCTTTAACTGTCCCCATAGGAAAACCCTTTAACTGTCCCCATAGGAAAACCCTTTAACTGTCCCCATAGGAAAACCCTTTAACTGTCCCCATAGGAAAACCCTTTAACTGTCCCCATAGGAAAACCCTTTAACTGTCCCCGTAGGAAAACCCTTCAACTGTCCCCATAGGAAAACCTTTTAACTGTCCTCATAGGAAAACCCTTTAACTGTCAATAAAATTGACGACATTTCATCATATTCTATTGAGTCGCAACAGACATATCACAAGGTGCAGGCATGGTTCCACTGGGTTGCATCTTGGCCAGCGGCTGATAGACAGAACCCAACGAGCGGCTGATAGACAGAACCCAACGAGCGGCAGATAGACAGAACCCAACGAGCGGCAGATAGACAGAACCAAACAAGCGGCAGATAAACAGAACCAAACGAGCGGCAGATAGACAGAACCCAACGAGCGGCAGATAGACAGAACCCAACGAGCGGCAGATAGACAGAAGCCAAAGAGCGGCAGATAGACAGAATCCAAAGAGCTGCAGATAGACAGAACCCAAAGAGCGACAGATAGACAGAACCCAACGAGCGGCAGATAGACAGATCCCAACGAGCGGCAGATAGACAGAACCAAACGAGCGGCAGATAGACAGAACCCAAAGAGCGACAGATAGACAGAACCCAACGAGCGGCAGATAGACAGATCCCAACGAGTGGCAGATAGACAGAACCCAAAGAGCTGCAGATAGACATAACCCAATGAGCGGCAGATAGACAGAACACAACGAGCGGCAGATAGACAGAACCCAAAGATCGGCAGATAGACAGAACCCAACGAGTGACAGAGAGACAGAACCCAACGAGCGGCAGATAGACAGAACTCAACGAGCGGCAGATAGACAGAACCCAACGAGCGGCAGATAGACAGAACCCAACGAGCGGCAGAGAGACAGAACCCAACGAGCGGCAGATAGACAGAACCCAACGAGCGGCAGATAGACAGAACCCAAAGAGTGGCAGATACACAGAACCCAAAGAGCGGCAGATAGACAGAACCCAATGAGCGGCAGATAGACAGAACCCAACGAGCGGCAGATAGACAGAACCCAGCAAATGGCAGATAGACAGAACCCCAACGAGTGGCAGGTTGACAGAAGACAGAACCCAATGAGTGGCAGATAGACAGAACCCAACGAGCGGCAGATAGACAGAACCCAACGAGCGGCAGATAGACAGAACCCAACGAGCGGCAGATAGACAGAACCCAACGAGCGGCAGATAGACAGAACCCAACGAGCGGCAGATAGACAGAACCCAACGAGTGGCAGATAGACAGAACCCAACGAGCGGCAGATAGACAGAACCCAACGAGCGGCAGATAGACAGAACCCAACAAGCTTTACATAAGAGACGGAAGCTGGAGTCGTTAGAGCAGGGATGGGGGCCACAATAAATCACGGGTCTGCCTACCCACATTAACCCGCTCGATGGGGGGAGAGAAATGTTTTATGTTTTGGTGTTAATTTTGTGCAATTGTACACATTTTGTCATGGGTCGGAGAGAAAATGTTTGCAGTTTTTTATATGATATCTGGGCCACGGCTGCCAGTTTCCCATCCCAGCATTAACTAATGGTGATGGCAGAGGAGAGGAGAGGAGAGGAGAGGAGAGGAGAGGAGAGGAGAGGAGAGGAGAGGAGAGGAGAGGAGAGGAGAGGAGAGGAGAGGAGAGGAGAGGAGAGGAGAGGGGGTTATCATATTGTTGTTGGCAGGCGTGGCCATGCAGAGAACTAACCGCCAGACGAGTGTGTGTGTGCCTGCGTGCGTGTGTGTGTGTGTGTGCAAGCACGCAAGTGTGTGAGAGATTGTGTGTGTGTGTGTGTGTGTGTGTGTGTGTGTGTGTCTTCTTTATGAATCCAGTGGAAAAAGGGCCAAGCCAGGGGTCCTCCCTCATCTGCTCTACACCCCTCCATCCGTGTCTTACATAAGGGGAACGGTGTGGACGTAAGACAGGAGTGCAGGTCCAGACACTTTCCACTGGGCCTAACCCCGGCAGTTCAGAACAATAGCAGATGTAGCCTGTAGCCACAACCCAGTGCAGAGTGCACCATGAGTGTGTGTGTGTGCACATAAACTTACAAACATACACACACACATGCACACATGCACAAACACACACACACACACACACACATGCACACATGCACAAACACACACACTTGCACACACACATGCACACACACACATGCACACACACACACGCACACATACACACACACACACACACACACACACACACACACACACACACACACACACACACACACACACACACACACACCTCCTCTGCTCACTTCACCTCAGCATAACACTGGGTCATGAGGCTGATAACATCTGATAACTGATTGAAAGACCAGAGCAAATGGATAGAACTAGTACCTGAAGAGAGACCAATGGAGGGCCAGATATTATTGCCATTTCAATCTGTGGTTTCGGATGTAAAAAAAAAAGGAAGGGTCTTGGGAGCAGAGCAGCGTGTGCCCCTCTGTCTGTCTAGAAAATATGGATGTGTGTGTGTGTGTGTGTGTGTGTGTGTGTGTGTGTGTGTGTGTGTGTGTGTGTGTGTGTGTGTGTGTGTGTGTGTTTGAGTTTGTGTTTGTGTTTGCGTGTGTGTTCGTGCTTGTGTGTGTGTGTTCGTGCGTGTGTGTGTCCGTGCGTGTGTGTGTGTGTCCGTGCTTGTGTGTGTGCGTACTTGTGCGTGCACGCGCATGTGTGTGTGTGTGTGTGTGTGTGTGTGTGTGTGTGTGTGTGTGTGTGTGTGTCTGTGTGTGTGCGCCTGTGTGTCTGGGCCACATCTGCTCTACTAGCCCGGGGCTCCTTGCCTCTTATGAAGTGGGTCACGTTTCCCTGCTGACGTCAAAGTCCTTCTGCCTTTCTATGGAAGCACGCCAAACCACCACACACACACTTTCTTTTTAGACCAAGGCACCACAGAAAGACACAGACTGGCACACACACACTGCCCTTCCTCCAAGCCCCTTCCTTTTTTTGTAATGGGAAGAAAGAGAGAGAGAGAGAGGCGGAGAGAGAGGCAGAGACGGAGAGAGAGAATGACAGAGAGAGAGGCAGAGATGGAGAGAGAGGAAGAGACGGAGAGAGAGGCTGAGACGGAGAGAGAGGCAGAGACGGAGAGAGAGGCAGAGAGAGAGAGAGCGAGAGAGCGAGAGAGAGAGCGAGAGAGAGAGATAAAGAAAGAAAGAGACAGAGAGAGAGAGAGGCAGAGACATAGAGAGAGGCAGAGACGGAGAGAGACACAGACGGAGAGAGAGGCAGAGAGAGAGAGAGAGAGAGAGAGAGAGAGAGAGAGAGAGAGAGCAAAAGAGGCAGGGACAGAGAGCAGGGCTTGCCTTGGGCAGGAGCCTACCGGACTTGATTACTGGCACCTCAAATGTTCTACTGCTTGAGTTCCTGTTCCTCTTATAGAATATTATCTCAAAAGTATTGTGGAGCTCCTGCACCTAAATATATACTGTACCGGCACCCAAGCGCTGCTCTGATCTTACAACAGACAGTCAAGAACTGGGTCAGAGGCTGTAGTAGTGCTGCTGATACTGAACCAGAGCATTGACACTAAAGTCCCTACAGCATCAGAGAGAGAGAGAGAGAGAGAGACACACAGAGAGAGAGAGAGAGAGAGAGAGAGAGAGAAGCCTGGGGCAGCCCTGGGTGGAAAAAACATTAATTTAAAAGCACGATATCCTTAATCTCATCACCATCATATTGCTTTGGGGGTTAGATTTTCAATTTCAGTTTCTTCTCTCTCGAGACACTTATATATTCGCATACATAAGAGCCTTTTTCATGAATATGCAATATGTCGCAGTCTTGAGCAAGACACTTTACACTAATTTGCACCACACATTTCACTGCACCTATCATACTGTTGTGTCTGACCCTGTAAAACAACACCTATCATACTGTTGTGTCTGACCCTGTAAAACAACACCTCTCATACTGTTGTGTCTGACCCTGTAAAACAACACCTCTCATACTGTTGTGTCTGACCCTGTAAAACAACACCTCTCATACTGTTGTGTCTGACCCTGTAAAACAACACCTCTCATACTGTTGTGTCTGACCCTGTAAAACAACACCTCTCATACTGTTGTGTCTGACCCTGTAAAACAACACCTCTCATACTGTTGTGTCTGACCCTGTAAAACAACACATTTCAGCGAATGTGACAAAACAACAACTTCAGATTCAGATTCTTTTGAAAATGTCATCTCTATAAATAATATACCGGACTACAAAAGACTACTCAAAAAATGTATTACTCAATAACTTACTATTTAAAAATGTATTTTAAAAAAAATGCACTTAACAATATACTGTGTTAAAAAAATCTTGCTTAATTACACTTAGCGACAGAATATGGAGAATGAACAGAGCTCATCTTCAAGACCCAAAACGTATTAAATACGTAGACATTTTTTTTATTTTTTTTTTACCTTTACCATTTAACAAAATTTATAGACACAGATTCGGAAAAAGCTGAACCCCGACACAATTTGGGATGCTTTTATGGAGTACATTAGGTTACTTATACTATTTTACTCTGCAAAAGTTACATCTGAAAAACAAATCAATATCTTAGAAAAAGACTATAAAAAACCTTTACAAGGTAAAGAAGAAAATGTAATTCCTTAATCGAACCAGGAATATGATCTACAACAACTATAGGTGCAATTCAAATAAAGCATACTGTTTAATGGCAAATAAACATGGCTAACACCTCGCAGCCATCCCAAAAAGAATACACGCCAAACCAGCTACAATTTTAAAAGATTACGATACAAATGCTTTCATTAAACACAACAAAGCTATTTATTATAATTCTACAGTGGTGTAAACTACTTAAGTGTCACACCCTCATCTGTTTCACCTGTCCTTGTGATTGTCTCCAACCCACTCGCCCATCTTCCCCATTATCCCCATGTGTATTTATACCTGTGTGCTCTGTTTGCCTGTGGCCAGTTTGTCTTGGTTGTCAAGCCAACCAAACCAACATTTTTGTGTCAGCTCCTGCTTTTCCCCAGTCTCTCTTGTCTCTTCCTCCTTGCCTGTCCTGACCCTGTCATATTTCAGTCTTCTGTGATGTATATAAAGTGTAATATTGGAATGAAAACTCAAAATGTAATACATTTAAACTCTATATCTGACATGGTAAAGGTGTCTTCCTTTTTTAAAACCAATAAAAATGTGTGTGAGCTGTATACTTTAGTTTCAAAGTAGATTTCTTTAAGACTACCTAGAAACACTGTTTGGCCCTGATTTAGCCCACTGCAGTAAAAGGTTAAACCTCTAGATGCTGTTTTCCATGGTGCCCTTATGTTTATCACTGGTGATGCTTCTAGAACTCACCATTGTGTTCCTTTAGGTTTATTACTGGTGATGGTTCTAGAACTCACCATTGTGATCCTTTAGGTTTATTACTGGTGATGGTTCTAGAACTCACCATTGTGTTCCTTTAGGTTTATTACTGGTGATGGTTATAGAACTCACCATTGTGTTCTTAGGTTTATTACTGGTGATGGTTCTAGAACTCACCATTGTGTTCCTTTAGGTTTATTACTGGTGATGGTTCTAGAACTCACCATTGTGTTCCTTTAGGTTTATTACTGGTGATGGTTCTAGAACTCACCATTGTGTTCTTAGGTTTATTACTGGTGATGGTTCTAGAACTCACCATTGTGTTCCTTTAGGTTTATTACTGGTGATGGTTCTAGAACTCACCATTGTGATCCTTTATGTTTATCACTGGTGATGGTTCTAGAACTCACCATTGTGTTCCTTTAGGTTTATTACTGGTGATGGTTCTAGAACTCACCATTGTGTTCCTTTAGGTTTATTACTGGTGATGGTTCTAGAACTCACCATTGTGTTCCTTTAGGTTTATTACTGGTGATGGTTATAGAACTCTCCATTGTGTTCTCAGGTTTATTACTGGTGATGGTTATAGAACTCACCATTGTGTTCCTTTAGGTTTATTACTGGTGATGGTTATAGAACTCTCCATTGTGTTCTCAGGTTTATTACTGGTGATGGTTATAGAACTCACCATTGTGTTCCTTTAGGTTTATTACTGGTGATGGTTATAGAACTCTCCATTGTGTTCTCAGGTTTATTACTGGTGATGGTTCTAGAACTCACCATTGTGTTCCTTTAGGTTTATTACTGGTGATGGTTATAGAACTCTCCATTGTGTTCTCAGGTTTATTACTGGTGATGGTTATAGAACTCACCATTGTGTTCCTTTAGGTTTATTACTGGTGATGGTTCTAGAACTCTCCATTGTGTTCCTTTAGGTTTATTACTGGTGATGGTTATAGAAAAAAGTGGACTGGCCTATTTGTATGTAAGGAGAGAGCAGCATTTTTTGTGTTTATCTACAAAGCACTCATGCAGAAACATCCTATGTAGCTATTATCATTAATTACATTAATTACACGTAGACCTACAAATGACCAAACCCAGTCTCAGGCTTGGACAACACTGAAGGCCCTTTCGGTCTCAACAGAGTTGGGTAAAGCTGATTTTAGTTTTTGGGGGGAACAAAGCTCTCTGAAATTAGATGTTCTGGTCCCCCTTGGTCAGGTTAAAGTATTGATCGGAGACCTACTTATACAGCGCCTTGCAAAAGTATTCATCCCCCTTGGTGTTCTTCCTATTTCGTTGGATTACAACCTGTAATTTAAATTGATATTTATTTGGATTTCATGTCATGGACATACACAAAATAGTCCAAATTGGAAAAGTGAAATGAAAAAAAACTACTTGTTTCAAAAAATTCGAAACAATAAAAAACTGAAAAGTGGTGCGTGCATATGTATTCACCCCCTTTGCTATGAAGCTCATAAATAAGATCTGGTGCAACCAGTTACCTTCAGAAGTCACATAATTAGTTAAATAAAGGCCACCTGTGTACAATCTAAGTGTCACATGATCGCA
This sequence comes from Oncorhynchus mykiss, assembly GCF_057628025.1. Taxonomy (NCBI): domain Eukaryota; kingdom Metazoa; phylum Chordata; class Actinopteri; order Salmoniformes; family Salmonidae; genus Oncorhynchus; species Oncorhynchus mykiss. The sequence continues at coordinate 96,627,923 of NC_143023.1, forward strand.
GTATATATATAACTGTTTTGAAAGGCCCCAGAGTCTGCAACACCAATAAGCAAACAGCACCAACAAGCAAGCGGCACCATGAAGTTCAAGGAGCTCTCCAAACAGGTCAGGGACAAAGTTGTGGAGAAGTACAGATCAGGGTTGGGTTATAAAAAAAATATCAGAAACTTTGAACATCCCATGGAGCAACATTAAAAACATTATAAAAAAATGCCAAGAGAGAGACGCCCACCAAAACTCGCGGGCCAGGCAAGGAGGGCATTAATCAGAGAGGCAACAAAGAGGACAGAGATAACCCTGAAGGAGCTTGGAGTATCTGTCCATAGGACCACTTTAAGTCATACTCTCCACAGAGCTGGGCTTTACGGAAGAGTGGCCTGAAAAAGGCCATTGCTTAAAGACAAAAATAACCAAACGCGTTTGGTGTTCGCCAAAATGCATGTGGGAGACTCCCCAAACATATGGAAGAAGGTACTCTGGTCAGATGAGACTAAAATTGAGCTTTTTGGCCATCCAAGAAAACACTATCTCTGGCGCAAACCCAACACTTCTCATCACCCCGAGAATAGCATCCCCACAGTGAAGCATGGTGGTGGCAGCATCATGCTATGGGGATGTTTTTCATCAGCAGGGACTGGGAAACTGGTCAGAATTGAAGGAATGTTGGACGGTGCTAAATATAGGGAAATCCTTTTGGGAAACCTGTTTCAGTCTTTCAGAGATTTTCCCAGAGAGACAATGACCCTAAGCATACTGCTAAAGCAACATCCAATTGGTTTAAGGGGAAACATTTACATGTCTTGGAATGGCCTAGCCAAAGCCCAGACCTCAATCCAATTGAGAATGTGTGGTATGACTTAAAGATCGCTGTACAACAGCGGAACCCATCCAACTTGAATGAGCTGGAGCAATTTTGCCTTGAAGAATGGGCAAAAATCGCAGTGGCTAAATGTGCCAAGCTTATAGAGACATACCCCAAGATCCTTACAACTGTAATTTCTGAGAAAGGTGGCTCTACAAAGTATTGCATTTGGGGAGGTGAATAGTTATGCATGTTCACATATCCAGTTTTTTAAATCTTATTTCTTGTTTGTTCCACAATAAAAAATATTTTGCATCTTCAAAGTGGTAGGCATGTTGTGTAAATCAAATGATACAAAAAAATATGAAATACTTAGGATGCTTAAAAAGTGACAACAAACAAATAATATATAAAGATAACTTTATTCCATTACTCAACAATATTAAATACTTAGGATGCCTAATAAGTGACAACAAATACATAAAGATAATTTCATGTGAAGACATCAAAACCATAAAATAACACATATGGAATCATGTAGTAACCAAAAAAGTGTTATACAAATCAAATTATACTTTATATTTGAGATTCTTCCAATAGCCATCCTTTGCATTGATGACAGCTAAGCACACTCTTGGCATTCTCTCAACCAGCTTCAGATGGTCACCTGGGATGCATTTAATTTAACAGGTGTTCCTTCTTATAAGCTAATTTGTGGAATTTCTTTCCTTCTTAATGCGTTTGAGCCAATCGGTTGTGTTGTGACAAGGTAGGGGTGGTATACAGAAGAGAGTTCTATTTGGTAAAATACCAAGTCCATATTATGGCAAGAACAGCTCAAATAAGTAAAGAGAAACGACAGTCCATCATTACTTTAAGACATGAAGGTCAGTCAATACGAAACATTTTAAGAACTTTGAAAGTTTCTTCAAGTGCAGTTGCACAAACCATCAAGAACTATGATGAAACTGGCTCTCATGAGGACCACCACAGGATTGGAAGAACCAGAGTTACCTCTGCTGCAGAGGATAAGTTCATTACAGTTACAAGCCTCAGAAATTGCAGCCAAAATAAATGCTTCACAGAGTTCAAGTTACAGACACATCTCAACATCAACTGTTCAGAGGAGACTGTATGAATCAGGCCTTCATGGTCAAATTGCTGCAAAGAAACCACTACTAAAAGACATCAATAATAAGAAGATACTTGCTTGGACCAAGAAACATGAGCAATGGTCATTAGACCGGGGGAAATGTGTCCTTTGGTCTGGAGTCTAAATTTGAGATTTTTGGTTCCAACCGCCGTGTCTTTGTGAGACGCGGTGTGGGTGAACGGATGATCTCTGCATGTGCTTTTCCCACCGTAAAGCATGGAGGAGGAAGTGTTATGGTGTGGGGGTGTTTTGCTGGTGACACAGTCTGTGATTGAATTAGAATTCAAGACACAATCAACCAGCATGGCTACCGCAGCATTCTGCAGTGATACACCATCCAATCTGGTTTGGGCTTAGTGGGACTATCATTGGTTTTTCAACAGGACAATCATCCAAAACCTCCAGGCTGTTTTAAATTGATTATTTTACCAAGAAGGAGAGTGATGGAGTGCTGCATCAGATGACCTGGCCTCCACAATCCCCAGACCTCAACCAAATTGAGATGGTTTGGGATGAGTCGGACCGCAGAGTGAAGGGAAAGCAGCCAACAAGTGCTCAGCATATGTGGGAACTCCTTCAAGCTGTTGGAAAAGCATTCCAGGTGAAGCTGGTTGAGAGAATGCCAAGAGTGTACAAAGCTGTCATCAAGGCAAAGGGTGGCTACTTTGAAGATTCTCAAATATAAAATATATTTTGATTTGTTTAACACTTTTTTTGGTTACTACATGATTCCATATGTGTTATATCATAGTTTTGATGTCTTCACTATTATTCTACAATGTAGAAAAAATAAAAAATAAAGAGATACCCTTGAATGAGTAGGTGTTCTAAAACGTTTGACTGGTAGTGTATATATACACTGGTGGACATTCCTGCAGTCAGCATTCCAATTGCACGCACTCCCTCAAAACTTGAAACATCTGGGGCATTGTGTTGTGTGACAAAACTGCACATTTTAAAAGTAGCCTTTAGTACTTCCTGATCTGTCTTGAAGCTCAAACTACAAACAGTATCCATGGGTTATGGTTATCGTAGTTTTAGGTCTAGATTCAATCAGATCTAGTGTTAACCAGCGATAGCCGAAACCTGCATTACCAATGTTTTGATGGTGTCAGAGGGGGAACTGCATTGGAGCTGTGAAAATACGTGAGCATCCGTCCCACTCATGTTAGCAGATCAGAAGGAGAAAGTGTAAGCCATATAGAAATAATGACGCTCAAATTGAAAAACCATTCAACTAATTAATGAGGATTTCTATCAGCCATAAGTGAGGTGTGGATTTACATCTCTCATTCCATTGTTCAAACTTGTAAACAAGGCCGCATGGGATTTCTCTTAATGCGAGTCTGTGCAGCCAAGGGCAATGTCTGCTTTAGGTATAATGCCAGGAGCCACTTGTTCAATGTCTGCTTTAGGTATAATGCCAGGAGCCACTTGTTCAATGTCTGCCTTAGGTATAATGCCAGGAGCCACTTGTTCAATGTCTGCTTTAGGAATAATACCAGGAGCCACTTGTTCAATGTCTGCTTTAGGTATAATGCCAGGAGCCACTTGTTCAATGTCTGCTTTAGATATAATACCAGGAGCCACTTGTTCAATGTCTGCTTTAGGTATAATGCCAGGAGCCACTTGTTCAATGTCTGCTTTAGGCATAATGCCAGGAGCCACTTGTTCAATGTCTGCTTTAGGTATAATGCCAGGAGCCACTTGTTCAATGTCTGCTTTAGGTATAATGCCAGGAGCCACTTGTTCAATGTCTGCCTTAGGTATAATGCCAGGAGCCACTTGTTCAATGTCTGCCTTAGGTATAATGCCAGGAGCCACTTGTTCAATGTCTGCTTTAGGTATAATACCAGGAGCCACTTGTTCAATGTCTGCTTTAGGTATAATGCCAGGAGCCACTTGTTCAATGTCTGCCTTAGGTATAATACCAGGAGCCACTTGTTCAATGTCTGCTTTAGGTATAATGCCGGGAGCCACTTGTTCAATGTCTGCTTTAGGTATAATACCAGGAGCCACTTGTTCAATGTCTGCTTTAGGTATAATGCCAGGAGCCACTTGTTCAATGTCTGCTTTAGGTATAATGCCAGGAGCCACTTGTTCAATGTCTGCTTTAGGTATAATGCCAGGAGCCACTTGTTCAATGTCTGCCTTAGGTATAATGCCAGGAGCCACTTGTTCAATGTCTGCTTTAGGTATAATACCAGGAGCCACTTGTTCAATGTCTGCTTTAGGTATAATGCCAGGAGCCACTTGTTCAATGTCTGCTTTAGGTATAATACCAGGAGCCACTTGTTCAATGTCTGCTTTAGGTATAATGCCAGGAGCCACTTGTTCAATGTCTGCTTTAGGTATAATACCAGGAGCCACTTGTTCAATGTCTGCTTTAGGTATAATGCCAGGAGCCACTTGTTCAATGTCTGCTTTAGGTATAATACCAGGAGCCACTTGTTCAATGTCTGCTTTAGGTATAATGCCAGGAGCCACTTGTTCAATGTCTGCCTTAGGTATAATGCCAGGAGCCACTTGTTCAATGTCTGCCTTAGGTATAATGCCAGGAGCCACTTGTTCAATGTCTGCTTTAGGTATAATACCAGGAGCCACTTGTTCAATGTCTGCTTTAGGTATAATGCCAGGAGCCACTTGTTCAATGTCTGCTTTAGGTATAATACCAGGAGCCACTTGTTCAATGTCTGCTTTAGGTATAATGCCAGGAGCCACTTGTTCAATGTCTGCTTTAGGTATAATACCAGGAGCCACTTGTTCAATGTCTGCTTTAGGTATAATGCCAGGAGCCACTTGTTCAATGTCTGCTTTAGGTATAATACCAGGAGCCACTTGTTCAATGTCTGCTTTAGGTATAATGCCAGGAGCCACTTGTTCAATGTCTGCTTTAGGTATAATGCCAGGAGCCACTTGTTCAATGTCTGCTTTAGGTATAATACCAGGAGCCACTTGTTCAATGTCTGCTTTAGGTATAATGCCAGGAGCCACATGTTGATTTAAGAGCTAAAAGCAGTTCAACATCTGACATCGTCAAAACAACCGCTATACGAATGTCGGCTAAAGCGGATCTGATCGAATAGAGCCCTTAGTCTCCACTCAACCTTCTCCAGTTAGCTACCTATGATCGTGGTATAGTATGTTTGGCTTCCACACATCCGTCTGGTGGTACCAAAGAAACAAGTTCAGATAAAGCCCCACTGGCTGTGGACTCGAGTGGGAATAGCCATTAAATTAATACATGGTATTGTTAGGTTTAACCACCCTCCTCAGAGCAATGCAGTCTGGGAAACTTATACTTAGGGACTGTATGTGTATTCTGTATGTGGGTATCAAACCCTCAACCCTTACATTGCCAGCACCACGCTATTAGAACCACAACCACCTGTACAACACTGTACTCTGGTACCAAGGAAAGCAGTCTGATAGAACCACAACCACCTGTACAACACTGTACTCTGGTACCAAGGAAAGCAGTCTGATAGAACCACAACCACCTGTACAACACTGTACTCTGGTACCAAGGAAAGCAGAACCATAGCTTCACTGTCTCCTTATCTCAGTTCCCCAGGACCTGGCTTGACATAGTAGTGCAACACAAAGACACAGGGACACAGGCCTGTCATGGATGAGAATATCCATTCTAGTCGTTCTATTCCTATGGTATGTTTAACCTCTACATACAGTACAACAATCTGGTACCCAGGGAAACAGATAATAGAACCTGCTGGCTTCCCCCCTCCCCCTATCTCAGCTCCACAGGACTCGGCTGGATGTTCAACACAGAGGCACAGGCTTGTCACAGACCTGTCAATCACAGACATTGATTGTGTCTGAGCACAAACAGATGTCACAAACACAAGAAATACAACAGCCAGACAGCCCCACACACACCCAGCTCCCAGTCTTTCTCCAGGGAAACACACACACAGCTCCCAGTCTTTCTCCAGGGAAACACACACACACAGCTCCCAGTCTTTCTCCAGGGAAACACACACACCCAGCTCCCAGTCTTTCTCCAGGGAAACACACAGCTCCCAGTCTTTCTCCAGGGAAACACACACACACAGCTCCCAGTCTTTCTCCAGGGAAACACACACACCCAGCTCCCAGTCTTTCTCCAGGGAAACACACAGCTCCCAGTCTTTCTCCAGGGAAACACACACACCCAGCTCCCAATCTTTCTCCAAGGAAACACACACACCCAGCTCCCAGTCTTTCTCCAGGGAAACACACACACACAGCTCCCAGTCTTTCTCCAGGGAAACACACACACCCAACTCCCAGTCTTTCTCCAGGGAAACACACACACACACAGCTTCCAGTCTTTCTCCAGGGAAACACCCACACCCAGCTCCCAGTCTTTCTCCAGGGAAACACACACACCCAGCTCCCAGTCTGTCTCCAGGGAAACACACACACCCAGCTCCCAGTCTGTCTCCAGGGAAACACACACACCCAGCTCCCAGTCTTTCTCCAGGGAAACACACACACCCAGCTCCCAGTCTTTCTCCAGGGAAACACACACACCCAGCTCCCAGTCTTTCTCCAGGGAAACACAGAAATAAGGTGCAGAGCAACAAATCAAATCAATAAGCCAGGGGACAGATGGAGGGATGGAGGAATGGGGGGGATGAAGGTGTGGAGGAGTGGAGGAATGGAGGAATGGAGAGATGGAGGGATGGAGAGATGGGGGAATGGAAGGATGGAGGAATGGAGGAATGGAGGGATGGAGGAATGGAGGGATGGAGGAATGGAGGAGTGGAGGAATGGAGGGATGGAGGAATGGAGGAATGGAGGAGTGGAGGAGTGGAGGAATGGAGGGATGGAGGAATGGAGAGATGGAGGAGTGGAGGGATGGAGGGATGGAGGAGTGGAGGGATGGAGGGATGGAGGAGTGGAGGAGTGGAGTAGTTGAGGGATGGAGGAGTGGAGGGATGGAGGGATGGAGGAGTGGAGGAGTGGAGGAATGGAGGAGTGGAGGGATGGAGGAGTGGAGGGGTGGAGAGATGGAGGAATGGAGGAGTGGAGGAGTGGAGGAATGGAGGGATGGAGGGATGGAGGAGTGGAGGAGTGGAGGAATGGAGGGATGTAGGAGTGGAGGGATGGATGAGTGGAGGGGTGGAGATATGGAGAGATGGAGGGATAAAGGAGTGGAGGAATGGAGGAGTGGAGGGATGGAGGAGTGGAGGGGTGGAGAGATGGAGAGATGGAGGAGTGGAGGAGTGGAGGAATGGAGGAGTGGAGGGGTGGAGAGATGGAGGGATGGAGGAGTGGAGGGGTGGAGAGATGGAGAGATGGAGGAGTGGAGGGATGGAGGGGTGGGGAGATGGAGAGATGGAGGGATGGAGGAGTGGAGGGGTGGAGAGATGGAGAGATGGAGGAGTGGAGGAATGGAGGAGTGGAGGGATGGAGGAGTGGAGGGTGGAGAGATGGAGGAGTGGAGGAGTGGAGAAATGGAGGAGTGAAGGGATGGAGGAGTGGAGGGGTGGAGAGATGGAGGGATGGGGGAGTGGAGGGGTGGAGAGATGGAGAGATGGAGGAGTGGAGGAATGGAGGAGTGGAGGAATGGAGGGGTGGAGAGATGGAGAGATGGGGGGATGGAGGAGTGGAGGAATGGAGGAGTGGAGGGATGGAGGAGTGGAGGGGTGGAGAGATGGAGGGATGGAGGAGTGGAGGAATGGAGGAGTGGAGGGATGGGGGAGTGGAGGGGTGGAGAGATGGAGAGATGGAGAGATGGAGGGATGGGGGAGTGGAGGGGTGGAGAGATGGAGAGATGGAGGAGTGGAGGAATGGAGGAGTGGAGGAATGGAGGGGTGGAGAGATGGAGAGATGGGGGGATGGAGGAGTGGAGGAATGGAGGAGTGGAGGGATGGAGGAGTGGAGGGGTGGAGAGATGGAGGGATGGAGGAGTGGAGGAATGGAGGAGTGGAGGGATGGGGGAGTGGAGGGGTGGAGAGATGGAGAGATGGAGGAGTGGAGGAGTGGAGGAATGGAGGAGTGGAGGGGTGGAGAGATGGAGGGATGGAGGAGTGGAGGGGTGGAGAGATGGAGAGATGGAGGAGTGGAGGGATGGAGGGGTGGGGAGATGGAGAGATGGAGGGATGGAGGAGTGGAGGGGTGGAGAGATGGAGAGATGGAGGAGTGGAGAGATGGAGGGATGGGGGAGTGGAGGGGTGGAGAGATGGAGGAGTGGAGGAATGGAGGAGTGGAGGAATGGAGGAGTGGAGGGATGGGGGAGTGGAGGGGTGGAGAGATGGAGAGATGGAGAGATGGAGGAGTGGAGGAATGGAGGAGTGGAGAGATGGAGGGGTGGAGAGATGGAGGGATGGGGGAGTGGAGGGGTGGAGAGATGGAGGAGTGGAGGAATGGAGGAGTGGAGGAATGGAGGGGTGGAGAGATGGAGAGATGGGGGGATGGAGGAGTGGAGGAATGGAGGAGTGGAGGGATGGAGGAGTGGAGGGGTGGAGAGATGGAGGGGTGGAGAGATGGAGAGATGGAGAGATGGAGGAGTGGAGGAATGGAGGAGTGGAGAGATGGAGGGGTGGAGAGATGGAGAGATAGAGGGATGGAGGGGTGGAGGGACGGAGGAGTGGAGGAATGGAGGAGTGGAGGAATGGAGGGGTGGAGAGATGGAGAGATGGGGGGATGGAGGAGTGGAGGAATGGAGGAGTGGAGGAATGGAGGAGTGGAGGGATGGGGGAGTGGAGGGGTGGAGAGATGGAGAGATGGAGAGATGGAGGAGTGGAGGAATGGAGGAGTGGAGAGATGGAGGGGTGGAGAGATGGAGAGATAGAGGGATGGAGGGGTGGAGGGATGGAGGAGTGGAGGAGTGGAGGAATGGAGGAGTGGAGGGATGGAGGGGTGGAGAGATGGAGAGATGGAGGAGTGGAGGGATGGAGGGTTGGAGGAATGGAGGAATGGAGAGATGGAGGGATGGAGTGATGGAGGGATGGAGAGATGTGTGTGTGTACTACCCTGCCTTGGGGGAGGAGGGAGAGAAGGGGAGGAGGGAGAGAATGGGAGGAGGGAGAGAATGGGAGGAGGGAGAGAAGGGAAGGAGGGAGAGAAGGGGAGGAGGGAGAGAAGGGGAGGAGGGAGAGAAGGGGAGGAGGGGAGTTAGCATCAATTGATCTAAGCATGTAGTCTAGTCAACTACGTAATATGGTGAGAAGAGTCGTGGTCTGGGGTTTGGGAGCAACAAGATCTCACGGTTTTACGTCAAATTTTCAAGTCAATCACTCTTCAAAGAGACTTAGTAACAGCAGCGACAAGCCATAGAGTAACATAGACAAAAATCTATGATACAGTGTACACCACAAAATTCAAATATATAAATAATATGGAAATGAGAGTACAAAACCACAGCTATACATTCAATGCTGCTTTAATATCGGATTCATTGAACGTGGCAGAGAGAAAACAACCCTTAACCCCGAAGCTGAGCCCTTGCATGAGTCCCAAACGGCACCCTATTTCATATGTAGTGCACTACTTTTGACCAGAGCTGGTCCAACGTAGTGCACTGCACAGGGAATAGGGTGCCGTTTGGGACACAGGACCTTCCCCCTGCAAAGAGAGAGAAATAACCCAGCTGACGGACGAACAGTTTTTTGCTCATAAACATATTTTCAGACTAAGACATGCCATTGAGAGGGAGGAACAACGCTGGCCTTGTTTTCTGCAGTGAGTGAGGACAAGCACATATCACAGACATGGATAGCTAACAGATTGTAGTGTGTGTGTGTGTGTGTGTGTGTGTGTGTGTGTGTGTGTGTGTGTGTGTGTGTGTGTGTGTGTGTGTGTGTGTGTGTGTGTGTGTGTGTGTGTGTGTGTGTGTGTATATATACATGTATACCTATCGTGCATGAGGGCTGTGGCCTCAACCAGGCCAGGGTTACAAACTTCCTCTGGCCACGCTAACCAACCAGATGGCCTGGGAACGTGGCTAGCTAACCAACCAGATGGCCTGGGAGCGTGGCTAGCTAACCAACCAGATGGCCTGGGAACGTGGCTAGCTAACCAACCAGATGGCCTGGGAGCGTGGCTAGCTAACCAACCAGGTGGCCTGGGAGGCTGGGTGGGAGGCTAGCTAACCAATCAGATGGCCTGGGAGGCTGGGTGGGAGGCTAGCTAACCAACCAGATGGCATGGGAGGGAGGCTAGCTAACCAATCAGATGGCCCGGGAGGGAGGCTAGCTAACCAACCAGGTGGCCTGGGAGGGAGGCTGGGTGGGAGGCTAGCTAACCAACCTGATGGCCTGGGAGCGTGGCTAGCTAACCAACCTGATGGCCTGGGAGGGAGGCTAGCTAACCACCCCAGATGGCCTGGGAGGCTGGGTGGGAGGCTAGCTAACCAATCAGATGGCCTGGGAGGCTGGGTGGGAGGCTAGCTAACCAACCAGATGGCATGGGAGGGAGGCTAGCTAACCAATCAGATGGCCTGGGTGGGAGGCTAGCTAACCAACCTGATGGCCTGGGAGCGTGGCTAGCAAACCAACCTGATGGCCTGGGAGCGTGGCTAGCTAACCAACCTGATGGCCTGGGAGGGAGGCTAGCTAACCACCCCAGATGGCCTGGGAGGGAGGCTAGTTAACCAACCTGATGGCATGGAAGGGAGACTGGCTAACCAACCTGATGGCCTGGGAGCGTGGCTAGCTAACCAACCTGATGGCATGGAAGGGAGGCTGGCTACCTGCTACTGTCTCTGTTTGGCCAGTACACTTCATGCTATTAGCACTTCATAACACATTCATAATCCATTCCTAACACATACATAACACATAACACACACAGATAAGATTCAACCTGGCAACACTTTGATTGCTGGCCCGCTTCTCTACTCTCTAGGCTGCCTGCTGCCTCACACTACGGTCCAAAATGTTTCCCTAGTGCACTGAACCACGGTCAGACCAAAGAGGTCTGTTCTGTGTCACCTACCTAACCACAACAGAACTGGCTGATGGGACTGGGACATGAAGAGAATAAGGTTCATTCACACAGTGTCTATGAACCAGGAAATAAATATCACACCACAGGTTGAGGTCAGAGGTCAGGGTTGACAGACTGCATCAATAGTAGCACCAGCAGGGCACCATATGTAAATACCATACACACAGAACTGAGAGAACCAATGTTTGTGATGGTGAGTTAGACGTTTTTTTTATTTTAACACATTCAGAAAGTTATTTAACTGCCCCCCCCCCCCCCCCCCCCCACATACACACACACACACACATACACACACACACGTACACACGCACACAGACACACACACAAGCTGTCCACTCATTCGCTGTCTGAGCCCAGCTGCACACCTGGTTAAAGCAGAGGAAGGTGGTGTTGGCTCAGGGCCTTGTGGGTAGGCGTTTTGGGGAGGGTTGGGAACAAGAGAGAGAGAGAGAGAGAGAGAGGTGAATGAGACTGAGCTGTCCTTCACTCCTTCAGGCCGTCGCTAAACCTGCACATTCCCCCGTCCATTTAGCAGTAGAGGAAGTAATGGAATGTCTTCTGCATGTAAGGGATCACTGTCTTAAATGCAGACACGTACACACACACACACACACACACACACACACACACACACACACACACACACACACACACACACACACACACACACACACACACACACACACACACACACACACACACACACACACACACACACAGAGGCAGGCAGGTACTAGTCTGGTGGGGGAAAGATCTCCTGAGGAACCCTAATAGGCTACAGGTGAAAGGATGAAAGAGGGGAGGGAAAGAGGGGAGGGAAAGAGGGGAGGGAAAGAGGGGAGGGTAACACGGAGAGTTACAGAAAGTGATGAGCTGTCAGCTATGTGGTGCACTGTGGCACCTATTAACGTCCCTCTCCACGTTAAAATAGGGAGACCATGAGAGCTGACCGTTCAGCACTAACAGACCTGGAACCAGGCTAACAAAGTCTCCCTTGGCTCCAAATGATAGATTGAAATGCCTGGGACAGCCGACAGGGATAATTTAACTGACGACAGAGATAACTTAACTGACAGGTGAACAGTGTCTCGGACAGCCGACAGAGATAACTTAACTGACAGGTGAACAGTGTCTCGGACAGCCGACAGAGATAACTTAACTGACAGGTGAACAGTGTCTCGGACAGCCGACAGAGATAACTTAACTGACAGGTGAACAGTGTCTCGGACAGCCGACAGAGATAACTTAACTGACAGGTGAACAGTGTCTAGGACAGCCGACAGAGATAACTTAACTGACAGGTGAACAGTGTCTAGGACAGCCGACAGAGATAACTTAACTGACAGGTGAACAGTGTCTCGGACAGCCGACAGGGATAACTTAACTGGCAGGTGAACAGTGTCTCGGACAGCCGACAGAGATAACTTAACTGACAGGTGAACAGTGTCTCGGACAGCCGACAGAGATAACTTAACTGACAGGTGAACAGTGTCTCGGACAGCCGACAGAGATAACTTAACTGGCAGGTGAACAGTGTTTAGGACAGCCGACAGAAATAACTTAACTGACAGGTGAACAGTGTCTCGGACAGCCGACAGAGATAACTTAACTGGCAGGTGAACAGTGTCTCGGACAGCCGACAGAGATAACTTAACTGACAGGTGAACAGTGTCTCGGACAGCCGACAGAGATAACTTAACTGACAGGTGAACAGTGTCTCGGACAGCCGACATGGATAACTTAACTGGCAGGTGAACAGTGTCTCGGACAGCCGACAGAGATAACTTAACTGACAGGTGAACAGTGTCTAGGACAGCCGACAGAGATAACTTAACTGACAGGTGAACAGTGTCTCGGACAGCCGACAGAGATAACTTAACTGGCAGGTGAACAGTGTCTCGGACAGCCGACAGAGATAACTTAACTGACAGGTGAACAGTGTCTAGGACAGCCGACAGAGATAACTTAACTGGCAGGTGAACAGTGTCTCGGACAGCCGACAGAGATAACTTAACTGGCAGGTGAACAGTGTCTCGGACAGCCGACAGAGATAACTTAACTGACAGGTGAACAGTGTCTAGGACAGCCGACAGGGATAACTTAACTGACAGGTGAACAGTGAAGAACGCAGGAGAAGCATTTCTATGTTGATGTTGCTGCCCGACAACTGTAGACGAGACAGGGTCCTAGTGGGGCTTAACGTTTGGTTGCCAACTGTCCTGGGCAGAAGCAACGGTGATGTGTGCGCACACACATACAATGATGCGTGTGTGCGTGATAGGTGTCGCATCAAACTCCAGAGGAAAATCAATACACAATCCAGCCCCCGCCACCCACCCACCACATCACCTGCCTTCGCTCTCAAACCAAAGGCTCTGCTCTCCCTGCCTGCACCATTTAGGGGAGGAGGAGTACCTAGGCCTGCTTTTTTCCCTAGCTTCGAAACAAAACCTCACTTTCAATCCCCATCCCTTCATCCATCCTCCATCCAGCTACCGTCCATTACTCCATCCTCCCGCCCTACTTCATTCCCTCCCTCCCTCCCTCCCTCCCTCCCTCCCTCCCTCCCTCCCTCCATCCATCATCCCTCCCTCCCTCCCTCCCTCCCTCCCTCCCTCCCTCCCTCCATCCATCATCCCTCCCTCCCTCCCTCCCTCCCTCCCTCCCTCCCTCCCTCCATCCATCATCCATCCATCCCTCCCTCCCTCCCTCCCTCCCTCCCTCCCTCCCTCCCTCCCTCCCTCCCTCCCTCCCTCCATCCATCCATCCATTCCTCCCTCCCTCCCTCCCTCCCTCCCTCCCTCCCTCCATCCATCATCCATCCATGCCTCCAGCCCTCCATTTCCCCTTCCCCGCATTCCTCCATCCAAACCCACTACTCAGCACAGCCAACTAAACTACACCGTACGCTGTGGCTTGGTTTGGTTGTGATGGAGATTAAAACTGATCACAAGAAAGACACACTACCCACACTCTTATAAGAAAGTTCTCCAAAGGGCTTCTTTGGCATTCCCCATAGGAGATCCCTTTTGGTTCCAGGTAGAACTGTTTTGGGTTCCATTTAGACCTCTCTGGGGAAAGGGTTCTACATGGAACCCAATAGGGTTCTATCTAAAAAACCAAAAAGGGTTCTTGAAAGGGTTCTCATATGGGGACAACTGAAGAACCCTTTTAGGTTCTAGATAACACTTTTTATTTAAGAGTGCAACGTTGATGTCTGCTTTCTCTCTCTCTCTCCAGATGGCCATGTTTTGAATTAGTTTTATCAGACCATAAAAACCCCACGCGACTGAGGCAAGAGACCGAGAGTCACTCGTTCCAAAAAAAACCTCATTATCGACACGGCTTTGCATTTAAACACACAAACACAGACAATCTCAATGGTGAAAGTGGAGCAGTGGCCCAATGCTAAAAACCAGTATCTAACTGTGTTAGCAAAAGATAACCACTCTATAAAGTTAAACTGTCCATCCAAAATACAATTCTATTATGGTGACTAAAATAGCGCAGTAAAAAAAATATTTGACTGGAAACATTGTTTTTTTTAAATGGAACTGTTAATTTTGCTTGGATCGTTTTTACACAGGAAGTCATTATTATATATTTAAAGAATATCTTTATCATCCAAGCTAGTTCTGCTGGTTGGGATAATATTTGTGTTCATGTCAGAGATTGGACAGCGCAGAGCTCTGACTGAGGAGGGTGGGGACTGTTGGCTAGAGGGGCTTTCATTGGCTATCACGCTGAGCAAAAGTGTCAATCAACCACATGATCCAATCAGCACCAGGAATCATGCTCCGCCATCTCCTCCCACACACCATACAGGCCCAATCAATGTGCAGCGGCTTCTTAACGAGTCGTTCCAGGAAAAACAAACCTATCTCAATTAGCTTAAGTGAAATCATTTTAGTCTATAGTATGATCTGGAATCCTAACTCTCTCCAGTGGCTTTTGGGAAATCCGGTATATCACTTTTCTTTGGGTGAATGGCTTGGATAGCTAAGCTAGAGGGGGGAGGTGGGGAAACAAACGTCAAACGTGTGACAGCAGTCCTGATGTCGGATTCAGAGCAGGGTGCATGGGACTCAAATTTCCTTACAAGCTGTGAAAAATGATCCAAAGTCCACACCTCGCTCTTCCTCTTCCTTCTAGAACCTTGGCTGAAATGCAGAAAACTGGCCTGGCCTGTCTACTTCTATTAACACACACGGCCAGGACATCCCAGGGACTGAGGGAGGCCCAACTGAACCACCTTCCGTTAGATACGCTCGCGGCTCGGTTCATGCCGACCCGACCCGAACCGACCTCGGCTGGCTTTTCACATTTTCTGTTTCAGCACCGTTCCAACAACGATGGTGGATGAAATACGATATTATCACGATACTTAGGTGCCGAAATGATGTGTATTGCGATTCTATGTATTGCGATTCGATTCTGTGATTTCATTGTGATTTAATGTTCCAAACATATTGCTCACTAGATGTCTGTTGCAGAGGAACAGGAGAGAGCCTTGAGAAAACGAGTTTTCATCAGTCGGGGAAATAGAGGTGCTGAAAACATGTTGTCTCATTATTTAAGAAGAAGATGGAGAACCAGCTATAGGATGAAAAATACCTGTTTTTTGGAGCAGGTACAGCCGACTGGCACTAACTAATGCTACCTACAGTTGCAAAAAAAAATATATTGATTCAATATTTTTACTAATCGATATGTGGAGTCAAATGGCTATATAATATCGTCCAAAAATAATATTATGATTTGTTAACTGTATTGATTTTTTCCACTCTTATCATTAATATAGTCCTATTAATTATTATCACTCTAAGACTACAGGCCCAGATCATAATGACTTTTATTTTAATATGACGCCCACAGTGGTCGTTGGGGAGCGGGAGGAGGAATGACCTATAGCAGCGTTGGGAATTGTTGGGAAACACTGCTACTTAGAGAGTTGATATATTCTGGCAGGCAATCCGTAATCATAAATGGGGAAAAAAATGTGGTTTATTAAATCTCCACTGCAGTTCTTCTCCAGAGAAAAACAGGACTGAGAATAGGTTTGCAGTCTGCAGTACGCAGAGCTTTGACTAGAAAGAGGAGGAGAGGAGAGGATAAGAGGAGAGGAGAGGAGAGGAGAGGAGAGGAGAGGAGAGGAGAGGAGAGGAGAGGAGAGGAGGATAAGAGGACAGGATGAGAGGAGAGGAGAGGAGAGGAGAGGAGAGGAGAGGAGAGGAGAGGAGAGGAGAGGAGAGGAGAGGAGAGGAGAGGAGGATAAGAGGATAAGAGGACAGGGTACGAGAACAGGATAAGAGGAGAGGAGAGGAGAGGAGAGGAGAGGAGTTAGGCAAGACAGGCTTTAGAAAGGCTTGGAGGGCCGGGTCAGAAAAACTGAAGAAATCCTCTTTTGCTCTATTTATTTTGTGAATAAACTGTTTTTATCTAGTGGCTATCAATCTGAAGGGCTTTATATAAGACACTCAGAGACTGTTGATCTGGGAAAAACAAGACATGTCGACCAGAAATCCGCCACCGTCCTCACACAAGTCTTATTAGCATGACATCAATGTAAACACACAACAGGTCAACACTGTCCTGTTCTACTTTTTGGATTTGTAACACCTTTGCTCATCATTACAACAAAAACATGGTCTGTTCTCAGTCATCTCACCTGAATACATTATATCATATTTTAAGTTCATGCCAATATAGTAGAGGGATGCTAGAATGCCTCATTTCTCAGGCATCCCATCCTATCCCCATATGTAAGAAAAAAAAGGCTAGTGTGTGTGTGTGTGTGTGTGTGTGTGTGTGTGTGTGCGTGTGTGGTGTGTGTGTGTGTGTGTGCGTGCGTGCGTGCGTGAGGTGAGGTGAGGAGTAGTAGGGTCAGCCAGGACTTGTTTATACCACACACAAATGACACAGACAAGACGGCAGGTCCCAGATCAGCGTGTCACTATTACCAGGCTATCTAGTAGAATCACTGGTCAACTGTTTCCCTTTACCCTATTTCTGTTTCACCACCACTAGAGTAATACAATACCCTATATCCATTTCACCACCACTAGAGTAATACAATACCCTATATCCATTTCACCACCACTATAGTAATACAATACCCTATATCCATTTCACCACCACTAGAGTAATACAATACCCTATATCCATTTCACCACCACTAGAGTAATACAATACCCTATATCCATTTCACCACCACTATAGTAATACAATACCCTATATCCATTTCACCACCACTAGAGTAATACAATACCCTATATCCATTTCACCACCACTAGAGTAATACAATACCCTATATCCATTTCACCACCACTATAGTAATACAATACCCTATATCCATTTCACCACCACTAGAGTAATACAATACCCTATATCCATTTCACCAATACAACATATGAATTTACATGGGACCAGGTGTTTGTGCACACTTAGAAAAAAGGGTTCCAAACGGGTTCTTCAGGCTGTCCCCATTGGAGAAACCTTTTTGGTTCCAAGTATAACCCGTTTGGGTTCTATGTAGAACCCTCTTGTGGAAAGGGTTCTAAAAATGGAACCGAAAATGGTTCTACCTGGAACCAAAAAGTGTTCTTCAAAGGGATTTCTTATAAGGACAGCCGAAGAACCCTTTTAGGTTCTGGATAGCACCTTTTTCTTCTAAGGGTTTACTGTAGTATGACGTTGTTGTCTCCAAATGGTATAGTATTGTCCCTTCATTCCATGGCTTGTAACTCAAAACAGACCTCACCAGTGGGCTTTAGCTAGATCAAGATACAGGCGAGGGAGTGAAGCATCAGATAGTTTCATCAACATAAGATATTCATCAACATGTTCATCATTCCATTTGAATCGCGCAAGTGTTTATTTCACAAGGTTTCATCATGTATGTACTGCCTTGATCACAATCATTTCTAGAACCGGTATACGTGTAATACAATATAATCGGAAACATTTGAGAAGTGGTTCAGAGCCAACTCTGGGTCAGGTATAGGTGCGACATAATCAAAGTCACCAAAATAAAGGGACAGTGGTCACTAATACCCTGTAAGGGATTTCCTCCTCTTCTTCCGAAGAGGAGAGGCGAAAAGGATCAGAGGACCAATATGCGGCGTGGTTAAGTGTCCATGGTTCTTTTAATACGAAAATGTACACATGAACAACTGACTACAAAAACAATAAACGTGGAATGACCGAAACCCAAAACAGTACCGTGTGGTGAAAAAACACAGACACGGAAACAAACACCCACAAACACACAGTGAAACCCAGGCTACCTAAGTATGATTCTCAATCAGAGACAACTAATGACACCTGCCTCTGATTGAGAACCATACTAGGCCGAAACATAGAAATACCCAAATCATAGAAAAACAAACATAGACTGCCCACCCCAACTCACGTCCTGACTCTACTAAATAATGACAAAACAAAGGAAATAAAGGTCAGAACGTGACATACCCAAAGCAATAAGCCACTCCCAGCATATTTCTCTAGAGAATTTTTAAATGTGATTTCATAGGGTCATTTAAGTTTGGACTTGTTTTTTTTTTTAATCAGCTGGGTCAAATTTAGATGAGTAACAAAAATAATTTAAACAGTCAGCATCCTGCAAGATTAAAATCTCCAGCGATCGACACCTCTGGGGTAGTAAAAATGGCAATTAAACCCAGTGAGTTTGTTTAGTACACACTTATTTGCGAAGGGTGGATGATGGATTCCTATAACTGTTATTTTTGAGTGTGAACCCAACTGAAGTTTTAAAGTCAGCAATTCATATAGTTTAGGACTGTCGGTAGCCTTCAACAGAGACACAGAAAGACGATTATTTGTGTAAATAGCAATACCACAACCTTTGCTTTTCCTACCAGCCATAAACACATTGTAACCATCCATACAAACACCACCGCCGTTGCCTTTCCTAACAGCCCTAAACACATTGTAAGCATCCATACAAATACCACAACAGTTGCCTTTCCTACCAGCCCTAAACACATTGTAACCATCCATACAAACACCACCACCGTTGCCTTTCCTGCCAGCCCTGAACACATTGTAACCATCCATACAAATACCACAACCGTTGCCTTTACTACCAGCCCTAAACATATTGTAACCATCCATAGAAACACCACCACCGTTACCTTTCCTATCAGCCCTAAACACATTGTAACCATCCATAAAAACACCAGCACCGTTACCTTTCCTACCAGCCCTAAACACATTGTAACCATCCATAGAAACACCACCACCGTTACCTTTCCTACCAGCCCTAAACACATTGTAACCATCCATAGAAACACCAACACCGTTGCCTTTCCTACCAGCCCTAAACACATTGTAACCATCCATAAAAACACCACCACCGTTACCTTTCCTATCAGCCCTAAACACATTGTATGGAGTCACATTGTTTCTGACACCTTCATCTGAATTCAACAGTTTTTAACTTTTCAACAGAACTAAGAATGTGTTTTGTCGGACAGAAATGCACTTCACGAGGCTAGTGTATGCGTCGTTTGGAGGGGTCAAAGGTTACGTTTTGTTGCTGCGTCTTTTACGTTCGGTTTTGTACACCAGCTTCAAACAGCTGAAAATACAATATTTTTTGGTTATGTAAAATATATTTCACAGCGGTTTAGATGGTACAATGATTCTCTACTCTATACTTGCTTGTTTTGTCACATAAACTGAAATTAGGCAAACTATTCGAATTTTAGCAACCAGGAAATGACGGAGTGATTTCTGCTTAATGCACCTTTAAAGTACAACATCACCACTAGAGAAAACCGTATTACATTTGATGTCCTGGCGTGCCTGCGGCATAATACTACTTACTATATGTGTCAAAGAAATCTTGTCCGAATCAGAAATGCATTTGGGGCGGCATCTGGGGCGGCAGGGTAGCCTAGTGGTTAGAGCGTTGGACTAGTAACCGGAAGGTTGCGAGTTCAAACCCCCGAGCTGACAAGGTACAAATCTGTCGTTCTGCCCCTGAACAGGCAGTTAACCCACTGTTCCTAGGCCGTCATTGAAAATAAGAATTTGTTCTTAACTGACTTGCCTGGTTAAATAAAGGTAAAATAAAAATAAATAAAAAATTTGCTTGCAATGTTCCCTCAAATTTTTTTTCAGCACTGAGCAAATTTCAGGTCTGCTGAGCGCAAACTTGAACATTGTGAAAATGATGTGCAACGTCCAGCGTGAACACTGAGGTTGTACCCCCTTTAAGTTACAGTTTTAACAGTGGCCAATGAAGGCTACTGTGGCTATTTGATCATAATGCAGGTCTACCATAGGGGCTCACCATCAATAACAATGGAGAATATGCCTTAACATTTTAACATGGAAATAGCTGTTCTATCATTCAGCCTACAGTAGCAGCCATTGTGTGGTGGTACAGTGGCTTGCGAAAGTATTCACCCCCCTTTGGCATTTTCCCTATTTTGTTGCCTTACAACCAGGAATTAAAATAGATTTTTGGAGGGTTTGTATCATTTGATTTACACAACATGCCTACCACTTGGGAGATGCAAAATATTTTTGGGGTGAAACAAACAAGAAATAAGACAAAAAAACTGATGACTTGAGAGTGCATAATTATTCACCCCGAACCCCCCCCCCCCCCCCACCTTAACTAACTTACTAGCAAAGAATATGAACAAAATGTGCACACATGGCTACATGCAGCTTTCGCTTTGATCTCAAAACAAGAGCATCTACTCCTGACCACAGCTGTAAACACAGTGCAGTTCAAAGTAAATGGCACAGATCCATATATGGCAGTAGTCTATTTGCATATAGGCCTACTCCAGCTCTGATTGGTTATGCCACACAGGCGGCTGAGTAGTGAGTGTCAATGCAACAGAATCCTACTTCGATGTGTTCTGCCTACAACAAAATCTCTTGCATTGTCTGTTTTGTTTCGGTACAGTGTGTTGCATTGAAAGTGGCTAGTTTTGGGTTAATTTGATCACAATTGCCTCAACAAAGGGAAATATTGGTAGTGTTAACAGAGAAAACTTTAGAACAGTGGTCAGAAACCTTTTCTGAGTCAAGATCCCCTTTGAGTCAAAATACAGGCCGAGATCTACAACAGATGGGGTAGTACATTTTTTTTTAACATGACTTAAAATGCCTAATCCTATGCAACATTAACAGTGCTGTAGGTTTGTGCAGTAGGCTATAGGCCCAATACATTATCACTGCATATTGGCTTTGCTTGAATTGCCCTGCCAAAGTCTTGTTGTTCGGGCCATTTAAAAAAATATATTTTTTCAAAATTTGAGGTAGGCTATATGGTTATACCGGTAATAGATCCATTGTTGTATTAATTGTGAAGCACAGCTGAGTGAGCGTGCATTTAAATAATTTGCTTATTATCTTTATTTTACTGGGGTGATGGTGCCTGCATCTGATGGTCAGTCTCAACAGAGGGAGAGAGCAGCAGACTGACTCCCTCTCCCTCCCTCTCCTCTCCCTCACCTCTCCCTCCCCTATCCCTCTCCACTCCCTCTCCCTCACCTCTCCCTCTCCTCTCCTCTCCCTCTCCTCTCCCTCACCTCTCCCTCCCCTATCCCTCCCCTCTCCACTCCCTCTCCCTCCCCTCTCCCTCACCTCTCCCTCACCTCTCCCTCCCCTATCCCTCCCCTCTCCCTCCCCTCTCCCTCACCTCTCCCCTCTCCCTCCCTCTCATTCACTTCTCCCTCCCCTATCCCTCCCTCCCCTCTCCCTCACCTCTCCCTCCCCTCTCCCTCCCTCCCCTCTCCCTCACCTCTCCCTCCCCTATCCCTCTCATATACCTTCCCTCTCCTCTCCTCTCCCTCTCCTCTCCTCCCCTCCCCCACTCCACTCCCTCCCTCCCTTCTCCCTCTCCTCTCCTCTCCCTCTCTTCTCCCTCCTCCTCTCCCATCCCCTCTCCCTCTCTTCTCCCTCCTCCTCTCCCTCCCCTCTCCCTCTCTTCTCCCTCTCCTCTCCTCTCCCTCTCTTCTCCTTCCTCCTCTCCCTCCCCTCTCCCTCTCTTCTCCCTCTCCTCTCCTCTCCCTCCCCTCTCCCTCTCTTCTCTCTCCTCCTCTCCCTCTCTTCTCCCTCTCCTCTCCCTTTCTTCTCCCTCTCCTCTCCCTCCCCTCTCCCTCCCCAAAAAGGGACACCATCTTCCAAATGATGGTGAAACTCCAGTTACATTGCATTGTTTCTGATGTTAAAATCATGTTGTTACTACTGTGTTCAAATTCATGTTGTTACTACTGTGTTCACAATCATGTTGTTACTACTGTGTTCAAATTCATGTTGTTACTACTGTGTTCAAAATTATGTTGTTACTACTGTGTTCAAATTCATGTTGTTACTACTGTGTTCAAAATCATGTTGTTACTACTGTGTTCAAATTCATGTTGTTACTACTGTGAACAGAGAAAGTGAAATATTCCTCAAAATTAAAAAAGACCCAAACCCGAAAATAATAACAACTATGCAAGGCTATACACTTTCCTACTAATTCAATACTGCTGCAGTGCTTGTTGTAGCGATGAGTGGAAATAGGGAGAAGTCGCATTTTATGGCTTATAAAAGTGTTGAATACAAAGTGTTGACAGTGCGGAGTAAGAACTTAAACATGAACAAGGCCGAGTTTGTACCTTCGGACACATGATATGGTTAGAAATGGCAACAGTTCCCCTTCCCGGCGCGCAGGGCAGCTGAATCGGGTGCACCTACCAACAACAGCCCAAGATGGAAAAAAAAAATCAAAATGGGAACACAAAGCTTTATTGTTGGGGTTTTTACCAGAAATGTTTAACGATTGACTGGGAATGCCTTGGACATCGACCAGTCGATCATCATCGACCGGTTTGTGACAACTGCTCTAGAAAGTTGAATCAAGTTCAATCCCGTGCTTCTCTCTGTGGGCTGATATGTCCGCCTGCCAGTCCAGGAGGAGCTGCACAGCGGTCTGTGGGGCTACTGCATGCCTGCAGCTTCCAGAGAACACTGTTGCATGTACAGGAATTTGACTCAGTGGAATAGTGCTGCGACAGCTACAGAGTTAATAAAGACAGACAAAAAATATGGACAAAATATATAAACCCAAAATGTACACAATCCACATACAGCATGTACACTATGAGAACTGAAGCTTAGAGAAACAATTAAGATACACATTTTAACAGGATGATGTGTACTGGGGGAAATACACTACATTACAAAAAGTATGTGGACACCTGATCGTCTAAACATTTCATTCAAAAATCATAGACATTAATATGGAGTTGGTCCTGCCTTTGCTGCTATAACAGCCTCCACTCTTCTGGGAAGGCTTCCCACTAGATGTTGGAACATTGCTGCGCGGATGTAACAGTATAACTTTACACCGTCCCCTCGCCCATACCCGGGTGCGAACTAGGGACCCTCTGCACACATCAACAACAGTCACCCACGAAGCATCATTACCCATCGCTCCACAAAAGCCGCGGCCCTTGCAGAGCAAGGGGAACCACTACTTCAAGGTCACTGAGCAAGTGACGTCACCGATTGAAACACTATTTAGCGCTCACCACCGCTAACTAAGCTAGCCGTTTCACATCCGTTACCACCAGCACCGCTAACTAGCTAGCAGTTTCAAATCCGTTACCACAACCACCGCTAACTAGCTAGCAGTTTCACATCCGTTACACGGACTTGCTTCCATTCAGCCACAAGAGCATGAGTGAGGTCGAGGACTGATGTTGAGCGATTAGGCCTGGCTCACAGTCGGTGTTTCAATTCATCCCAAAGGTGTTAGATGGGGTTGAGGTCAGGGCTCTGTGCAGGCCAGTCAAATTCTTCCACACCAATCTCGACAAACCATTTCTGGATGGACATCGCTGTAGCACAGGGTCATTGTCATGCTGAAACATGAAAGGGCCTTCCCAAACTGTTGCCACAAAATTGGCATCACAGAATTGTCTAGAATGTCATTGTATGCTGTAGTGTTAAGATTTCCCTTAACTGGAACAAAGGGACTTAGCCGAAAACCATGAAAAACAGACCCAAACCATTAATCCTCCTCCACCAAACTTTACAGTTGGCACTCTGCACATGGGCAGGTAGAGTTCTTCTGGCATCCGTCAAAGCCAGATTTGTCCCTCGGACAACCAGATGGTGAAGCATGAGTCATCACTCCAGAGAATGCGTTTCCACTACTCCAGAGTCCAATCGTGGCGAGCCTAACACCACTCCAGCCGACGCTTGGCATTGCGCATGGTGATCTTAGCCTTGTCTGCGGCTGCTCGGCCATGGAAACCAATTTCATGAAGCTCCTGGCGAACAGGGAGTGTTGCATCCGAGGTCAGACGATTTTTACACACTGTACGCTTCAGAACTCGGCAGTACCATTCTGTGAGCTTGTGTGACCTACCACTTCACGACTGAGCCGTTGCTGCTCTTATAAGCTTTTAATTAATAATAGCAGCACATACAGTTGACTGGGGCAGCTTTAGCAGGCAAGACATTTGACAAAAATGTCTTGTTGGAAAGGTGTCATCCTGTGACGGTGCCACGTTGAAAGTCAGTGAGCTCTTCGGTACCAGCCATTCTACTGGCAATGTTTGTCTATGGAGATTGCATGGCTGTGTGCTTAATTTTTACACACCTCTCAGCAATGACTGTGGCTGAAATAGCCGAATCCACTAAGTTGAAGGAGTGTCACATACTTTTGGCCTTGTAGCGTATATATGTGCGAGTCAATGGGGGAAATACAATATGTGAGAGTCAATCTGTGGCAGCACAAAGGCAGTGCAAAGAGCAATGTGCAGTCTATGAATGAATAGTGTAGGGTCTATAGTTTATTGATGAATAGTGTAGGTCTATAGTTTATTGATGAATAGTGTAGGGTCTATAGTTTATTGATGAATAGTGTAGGGTCTATAGTCTATTGATGAATAGTGTAGGGTCTATAGTCTATTGATGAATAGTGTAGGGTCTATAGTTTATTGATGAATAGTGTAGGGTCTATAGTTTATTGATGAATAGTGTAGGGTCTATAGTTTATTGATGAATAGTGAAGGGTCTATAGTTTATTGATGGTATAGTGTAGGGTCTATAGTTTATTGATGAATAGTGTAGGGTCTATAGTTTATTGATGAATAGTGTAGGCTGCATAGTCCGTGGACGAACAGAGCAAAGTCCAAAGTCTATGAGTGGGAAGATCAACGTGGACCACCAGGTGGCCAGTTTGGTGAGGGCTACGGCGCGGAGGGAAAAAGCTTCTTCAGGTGGTCGGAGGATTTGGTCGTGATTGACTCTCATAATCTTCTCCATAATCTTCTCCTCTCCATTACCTTCCTTAGCTGACGGTGAGGAATCACTGAGTGGAACGGAGGAAGACGAAACCTCAAAGTTACCTGTATTATTTAGCAAAAACCTTCCGCACGCGACAACTAGCACCGGAAGAGAGGACATTTTGTGAAACAGTACATATTAGAAGTCTATTTATAAGATTATAGTAAAAGTTCATACATACCAAATAACAAGTTCTAAATCTTTATACAGTATGTATGTGAACGCTTGCTTTCTCTTTGACAGTTATTTAACGTCTTCCTTTCAGAAAACACTGGACGTTAAATGACTGAATTAGTCATCCAACCTTCCTACAAGCAGATCTTAGTTTGTATATAATCCTGTCAGTGTAGGCCTACAACATAATTCAGACCCGTCCAAATCCATTTTCTGCCTCGTCGCTCATCATACAAAAACAAAACATCCCCTCGCTGGCCACATTCCTCTAGGAGGAATATTCTGGAAATGTCTGGCTGTTTCCATTTTAAAAGATGAGACACACGAAAACACTCGTATTGTACCCAACCAGTCAAGCAGATCAAATGGGCACATCTTTTCATAACGTAGCAAGATCATTTTAATTCACTTATCGTAAGCAATAAGCACATTCTTGTAGAAGATAATGTGTTCACAATAAGGTGACAATAAGGTGACGATAATGTAATAATAAGGTAATAATATGGTAATAATAAGGTAATAATATGGTAATAATAAGGTGATAATATGGTAATAATAAGGTGATAATATGGTAATAATAAGGTGATAATATGGTGATAATAAGGTGATAATATGGTAATAATAAGGTAATAATATGGTAATAATAAGGTGATAATATGGTGATAATATGGTGATAATACGGTGATAATAAGGTGATAATAAGGTGATAAAAAGGTGATGATAATGTAATAATATGGTGATAATATGGTGATAATAATGTGATAATAAGGTGATAGTAAGGTGATAATACTGTAAGGCAATGATTAGGTAATAATAATGTCATAATATTGTAAGGTAATAATAAAGTAATAATAAGGTGATGATAATGTAATAATATGGTGATATTAAGGTGATAATACTGTAAGGCGATGATTAGGTAATAATAATGTCATAATATTGTAATTAAAAGGTAATAATAGCTCAAATTATATAAATTATACCCTATTAGCGACACAGCTCTGCTCAGGAGAAGGAGAAAAGAAATGGGTCGACTCACTGGGACCGCAAAGCAGAACCAACCAAACTCTCCATCTGTAGCCAACCCACCTGGAGAGGAGAGGTTAGCCTGTATTTCAAGTGGCTGACTGGCCATACATGGCCTATACCGCCACAGCAGCCTGACATGTCCCTAACCTTGTCCCTCTTAACTGCTCCTGACCCAGGTCACGATGACACTCTTTGATACGAAAATGAGTGCATCTGACATGGCACCCTACTTCTTATAACAGTGCACTAATTTTGACAAGGGGAACCTATATAGGGAATATAGTGCCATGGGCCCTGGTAATTAGTGCACTACTATACATAGGGAATAGGGTGCCATGGGCCCTGGTAATTAGTGCACTACTATACATAGGGAATAGGGTGCCATGGGCCCTAGTAATTAGTGCACTACATAGGGAATGGGGTGCCATGGGCCCTGGTTATTAGTGCACTACATAGGGAATGGGGTGCCATGGGTCCTGGTTATTAGTGCACTACATAGGGAATGGGGTGCCATGGGTCCTGGATTTAGTGCACTACATAGGGAATAGGGTGCCATGGGTCCTGGATTTAGTGCACTACATAGGGAATAGGGTGCCATGGGTCCTGGATTTAGTGCACTACATAGGGAATAGGGTGCCATGGGTCCTGGATTTAGTGCACTACATAGGGAATAGGGTGCCATGGGTCCTGGATTTAGTGCAGTACAAAGGGAATACCAAAAGTAGAACCCCCTCTAACCCGCGCGTGTGTGTGTGTGTGTGTGTGTGTGTGTGTGTGTGTGTGTGTGTGTGTGCGTGCGCGTCAGACAGGTGTTTTTTCTCAAGCCTTTGACTAGAATTAAATGTAATGATCTATGCGGCATTGCCTACAAGGTTAGGCCACTACATTCCACATCTTAATAAAACAACAGTTTTATGACAGTTTTTATAAATGTGCCCCATAAAAAAAGATGCACTGGTAGCCGAAATGCGTTTCACACTTGTAGCTTGTTAAAAAATGTTTTCTTACACGGACTAATGATTACACCCTATATCAGCAAGATGCAAGCAAGAGTGTGCATCTACAGTGCATTCGGAAAATATTCAGACCCCTTGACTTTTTCCACATTTTGTTACATTACAGCCTTGTTCTAAAATGTATTACAATGTTTGATTTTACTCATCAATCTACACACAATACCCTATAAGGACAAAATGAAAACAGGTTTTAGAAATTTTAGCAAATTGATAAAAAAAAAAACTAAAACAGAAATACCTTATTTAAATAATTATTCAGACCCTTTGCTATGAGACTCGAAATTGAGCTCAGGTGCATCCTGTTTCCATCCTTGAGATGTGTCTACAACTTGATTGGAGTCCACCTGTGGTAAATTCAATTGATTGGACATGATTTGAAAAGGCACATACCTGTCTATATAAGGTCCCACAGCATGTCAGAGCAATAACCAAGCCATGAGGTCGAAGGAATTGTTCGTAGAGCTCAGAGACACGATTGTGTCGTGACACAGATCTGCAGCATTGAAGGTCCCCAAGAGCACAGTGGCCTCCTTCATTCTTAACTGGAAGAAGTTTAGAACCACCAACACTCTTCGTAGACCTGGCCCGGGGGAGAAGGGCCTTGGTCAGGGAGATGACCAAGAACCCGATGGTCACTCTGACAGAGCTCCAGAGTTCCTCTGTGGAGATGGGAGAACCTTCCAGAAGAACAAACATCTCTGCAGCACTCAGCAATCAGAGCTTTATGGTAGTGGCCAGCTGGAAGCCGCTCCTCAGTAAAAGGCCCATGACAGCCCACTTGGAGTTTGCCAAAAGGCACCTAAAGGACTCTCAGACCATGAGAAACAAGATTCTCTAGTCTGATGAAACCAAGATCGAACTCTTTGGCCTGAATGTCAAGCGTCACTTCTGGAGGAAACCTGGCACCATTCCTACGGTGAAGCATGGTGGTGGCAGCATCATGCTGTGGGGATGTTTTCAGTGGCAGGGACTGGGAGGCTAGTCCGGATTGAGGGAAAGATGAACGGAGAACAGAACAGAGATATCCTTGATGAAAACCTGCTCCAGAGTGCTCAGGACCTCAGACTGGGGCGAAGGTTCACCTTCCAACAGGACAACAACCCTAAGCCCACAGCCAAGTCAATGCAGGAGTGGCTTAGGGACAGGCCTCTGAATGTCCTTGATTGGCCCAGCCAGAGCCCGGACTTGAACCCGATCTAACATCTCTGGAGAGATCTGAAAATAGCTGTGCAGCAATGCTCCCCATCCAACCTGACAGAGCTTGAGAGGATCTGCTGATAATATTGGGAGAAACTCCCCAAATACAGGTGTGCCAAGCTTGTAGCGTCATACCCAAGAAGACTTGAGGCTGTAATCTCTGGCAAAAGTGCTTCAACAAAGTACTGAGTAAAGGGTCTTAATACTTACGGAAAATTGATATTTCAATATATATATTTTTTTATAAATTAGCAAAAATATCTAAAAACCGTTTTTTGTTTTGTCATTATGGGGTATTGGGATGTCATTATGGGGTATTGTGATGTCATTATGGGGTATTGTGATGTCATTATGGGGTATTGTGTGTCGATTGATGAGGGGAAAATACAATTTAATCCATTTTAGAATAAGGCTGTAATGTAAAAACAAAATGTTGAAAAAGTCCAAATGTCTGAATACTTTCTGAATGCACTGCACATTGTAAACTTTCATTCATAGGCTATAGGTTGTACTGTAGCAACTTCATGACGGGTTTAGGGAAAATTTGAGAATCATTCATGTAATGTAATAGGCTAAACCTATCGATGATACAATGAACTGTGTGATTGGAATATGAATGACAGTCACCCGATATGCGCTAATAGAAATAAGGCCATGCTTCTGAAAAAATGTAATCGTCCTTAAACCGCACTGACCGCCACTGATTTTTAACCAATGCAAAATGGAGTTGAAATTGCGGAATTAAATTGGCTAAATAAGCAGGAGTAGGCTACAAGCATCAACCAACAGTTAGGCAGTTGTTTCATATGAATGGAGTTGTTGTAGACATTGGACGGGGAGCGCAGCAAAACAGCCTCAATTAGCCTTGCTACTGTAGCACGCTAGCTTCTTTACAACGAGTTGATGCAAAGTGGTCGCTGTGAATCATCCAGGTGGATGCTACACATTGGGGGTGGATGAGGTCAGTTTCCACCTACTATGTAAAACGTTCAGTACGTCAGTTGGTAGAAAAGCGCTATTTAAATCCAATCAATTATTATTATTATTAAGTCAGGCACTACCAGATGGTATGATCGATAACCTATGGCAACAACAAGTTTGTCTAATTAGCGGGAGACGGTTTGGCACATAGACCGTAACAGACATCGGCCTCTGCTCTCTTACCACCCCTCCACAAACCCTTCTGATGAAACCAGCAGAGCGCAGTGCACCGGTTCTCTCTGGAGTCGCAAGAGCAAGTCTCCATTGAAGTTAAGTTTCGACAACAAAAACAACAACATTATTTTAATAATACAACACATGTACTTCGACTATCCCGAAATCCGAAAAAGTACACTGATATTATATTCGAATACTGATAGAATTTCAAATGCCCATCCCCTAAGAATACATGAAACACCTCAATGTTGATATTAAGTCGAAGTGGATGATAGTGGTTTCATTAACAATACAATACGTCTGTAAATGATTCATGGTTTTGTCTTAAATTAATTATAAGGTGCCATCAGGACATATTTAGTGATGAGATGAACCAACAACATCCACATCTTACCTATAGCTACTTCCATTAAAACTAAAATAGAATTGCACATTTGATAGACTACTCAGAGCTAGAGAGAAAGAGAGAGAAAGAAAGAGAGAGAGAACTCCAAGTTAATCATGATATATTCTATTGTACTTAGATCATTCAATAGCTTCATGTCACTGAAACAAATATCGGAGGAAAAATCACACTGGAAAATAAAAACTGAGGAAATTACATAGAAATGTACCAATTTATGAGTGAAAATATATGTAAAAAACTTCGATTTCAAATTCAGACCATTATTGGAGTATAATCTCAGATGAAGCACTCTGTAGAACATCAATCAGAATGTTCAAAATAGACTGTACTACGGGGATATGGCAAAGTTAAATTACACAACAGCAAACACTTGAGAGATCAAAGAGAAGATTGTATCCTCTGTTAAGAGTTCTGTTATTATTGAATGTTGTGATGGAGGAATATGACTAGCAAGCTCTCTTCAGAATAATAGCAGTCCAGATATCTATCTCAAAGCAAACGTAATCAAAACGCACCGGGAAAAACAAAACAAAAATAAACCATAAAATGTATCATCAAAGTGACTATTAACAAGCAAAGAAGAAGCACTGATCTTTTCAAAGTATAATTTCAATAGAAAAATTACTAAATATTAATAACAGTATGATGTATTATTTTATATTAATAAAAATAGTATTACTATTATTATCACTATATTGCTTACGATTACGCTCCTCGTTGCTGATAATGTCAATAGTAGGCCTGTCATTCAGGCATAAATATAATACAGCGATAATTAATGATAGACTCAGCAACACTTTGCAATAAACTAATGCTATTCAACAATAATAATAATAATAATAATAATAGGCTACATCATATTGTTTCTATTATAATGTTTTTGTTGTTGTTATTATTATTCCATTATCTTGAATACACGTTTAGAGACAGCTCTAATCCAACCAACGCCTGAGGAAGAGCCCAAAATGAGCCACAGACAAACCAGCCATACAGTCCGCCAAGTCCAACGGGACTCCCGTACAGTATATTAAGTCAGACAGAAGAAAAGAGCTCCTTACCTGGTCCCTCTGAATGCATGGCAGCGAGGTCCTCCTGTGTGACTTGCTGTTGGACTGACTGTGTGCCATGTCTGTGGAGATCACAGAACTGGACCTCCTTCGCCTTTTAAACACAGGGGTCTCGTCCCCTTCCCTCGCCCCAGTCACAGAGGGGGTACAGCCCTCCCTGGGTATCCCTTGGTTCGGAAGTAGACTATCAGCATACCTCGCCAGTAGGATGCCCAACACTCCCACCAGGTACGCCACGTAAGGTCTCCAAGTGGCCCGGACTTTGTGCAGCGAGATGAGCGAGATAGTCCGAACGACGCTTACGAACACTATGACCGAGATGCCGTGCTTGAGCCGCGCTACCATGAGTGTGCCGGTTGCCAGGCAGGCGAGCACGACCGCGGCCGCTGACGTGCTGAAGGAAAACGGCTGTTGTTCATCCGTCCAAGTCCCGCCGTGCACGAGAGCCCACGCCGCTGTCTCTCCCAGGTGGCAAAGAGTGAGGAGGAAAAGGGCGGTTTGGATAAGCACTCCGCAGCGGATCAAATACAAACCCACCCAAAAGAAGGCACATACGAGGGTAAATACAGGCGAGATCAGATGCCAGAGAGTTAGCAACAACTCCCCTGCGTAGCCTGACACGAAATGAACAGGAGAGCTGGAGTGCAGCCTGCTGTTACTGTTACCACTGCTACTGAGCTCAGTCCTCCAGTCGGCTAATTTAACCAGCAGAGCGAGAAAAACAGACAGTGAGCCCACACATACTACACGCCGGAGTCTTTGGGAACTCCATATCTTGAATACGAGCCTCACCATGCACGACCCATATGAGCAATCACCAGCTCGATCTCGACTGTCGGGCAGTGGCTGGATGAAACGTGTTTTCACATAACCATTGCGCTCCGGTGCCCTGGAGGTTTTGTCGCGAACGCTGGTGCTGTTACTGCTACTGTTCCGTAGATGTGCTACACCACTGCTACTGTCACATTCTACTACTGGCATTGCCATCACTCATATAGCAGTATTAAGGAAGTATGCCTATGAAGCAGTATAAAAGCTACCTCTAGACCAGAAGGGCTATCGGGTAATGGGACATGGCATGAGTTATTACCGATGCGTTATTGACAGAACGAACTAAGAACCCTGACACAATCATCCATTGAAAAAAAGAATAGATCGCCAATAGAATTAACGGCTACATAGGTCGGCTATTATTTCACCACACGGTCATAAAAAAACGAGTCTCCATTATACGCACGGTGACAGGGCGACACTGTCCGGATTGTTTTTTTCCTCTATCTGTGTTTCTTATTCAGGTACAGTAATGCAAATAATGAAATACACCCCAAAATAGACGCAATGTACTGAGGCAGGAGGCTTCAGTCACAGACCAACTCAGGACATATTGCAGGGAGAGCAGATCTAGGACATGTCTTTCATTCTTCGCATCACATCATCATCATCAACACATACGTCCCGCGCTGCGCGCTACTGCCCTCCTTTTGTGATGCTCTGTCTCTCACACAGTCACACTTATTTGATGTTTTTTTTCTTATCTTCTCTCGACGTTCCTTATTAATATTTCCAGGAGTTGTCTTTTCAAAACACAAATATATTTCGAGGTGTAGCTTTTAACGACGCCACACGAGCTCTGGTTATAAATTGAAAACTTATCCGTTCATTTTTTAGAGAAACCGAATTATTCCACACGCACTAGCACCCGCTGTCTCCGAGATTTCCAGTGTTAATTGCGGTGGTAATGTTCATCGGTCTTTTAGGTCGTTGTAAATGTCAGTCATCAACTCTGAAAATGTCCGTGCGTGAAAGGGTGTGAGTGTTCTCGTGCCCCAAGCTCTTTCACCCGAGTAGAGTAGAGGGGTAGCTAGGGAGGATGAGGAGTAAGGGATGCAAGCGAAGTGCAACCCCCAAAATCATTCACTACCAAACCTTCACGGTATAGGATTAGGCGCTGTCCCTGCTAGAAAAGCAGGAAAATTAATGCATCAACATTCGCATCACCCCAGCAGTTTTTCCCCTCTCATATCTTCTCAGTGCATGAATTAATAATGTGTTTGCATTTGCGAAGTGTTTAGTAACATTTTGATGAAGGCCATGCATACATTTGGTTGAAACATCAATTAAATTATACTAATGGTTAATTATTCAATTACCAACCTTTAAAGTGTTACTAACAATGGGTGGTGTGTGTGTGTTTTTGTGTGTGTGTGCGTGTGCGTGTGTGTGTTTGTTTGTTTGTATATGTGTGTGTGGGGGGGGGGGGGGGGGATTGTCATCAATATTTCAGGAGACATCTCTGAAATGTACTTACAGTATGTGTCTCTGAATGTACATTCTGTGCTCACCTAAACACACCAGGGAGAGATATGAGAGGGAGAGTGAGAGCAAATGAGAGAGGAGGTAAAGGAGGAGGTCAGGGCCTGTGTTGTTCAGGGATCTGTCAGTCGATCATCTCACAGTGTTCACAGCTCTGCCTACAAACAAAACAGACAACACAGTGGATCTGACATGAACTATAGGCTACACCATGAATGGACTGTGTGTGGTGTCTTCTTCTTCTTGTAACCAAAGGTGAGCTGACCTTCTGAGATGAGGGGGATAGAGGTTGACTTTAGCCAGGGGATCAGTGCTATAATGCTGTAAAGCAGTTTGCTTGTGCAACCTTGCAACCTTACCTCTTCTTTTTCTCCTGTTGGTGAGCTGGTATCTTCTTCTTCTCCTGTTGGTGAGCTGGTATGTTCTTCTTCTTCTCCTGTTGGTGAGCTGGTATGTTCTTCTTCTTCTCCTGTTGGTGAGCTGGTATGTTCTTCTTCTTCTCCTGTTGGTGAGCTGGTATCTTCTTCTCCTTCTCCTGTTGGTGAGCTGGTATGTTCTTCTTCTTCTCCTGTTGGTGAGCTGGTATGTTCTTCTTCTTCTCCTGTTGGTGAGCTGGTATGTTCTTCTTCTTCTCCTGTTGGTGAGCTGGTATGTTCTTCTTCTTCTCCTGTTGGTGAGCTGGTATGTTCTTCTTCTCCTGTTGGTGAGCTGGTATGTTCTTCTTCTTCTCCTGTTGGTGAGCTGGTATGTTCTTCTTCTTCTCCTGTTGGTGAGCTGGTATGTTCTTCTTCTCCTGTTGGTGAGCTGGTATGTTCTTCTTCACCTGTGGTGAGCTGGTATCTTCTTCTTCTTCTCCTGTTGGTGAGCTGGTATGTTCTTCTTCTTCTCCTGTTGGTGAGCTGGTATGTTCTTCTTCTTCTCCTGTTGGTGAGCTGGTATGTTCTTCTTCACCTGTGGTGAGCTGGTATCTTCTTCTTCTTCTCCTGTTGGTGAGCTGGTATGTTCTTCTTCTTCTCCTGTTGGTGAGCTGGTATGTTCTTCTTCTTCTCCTGTTGGTGACCTGGTATGTTCTTCTTCTTCTCCTGTTGGTGAGCTGGTATCTTCTTCTTCTTCTCCTGTTGGTGAGCTGGTATGTTCTTCTTCTTCTCCTGTTGGTGAGCTGGTATCTTCTTCTTCTCCTGTTGGTGAGCTGGTATGTTCTTCTTCTCCTGTTGGTGAGCTGGTATGTTCTTCTTCTGCTCCTGTTGGTGAGCTGGTATGTTCTTCTTCTTCTCCTGTTGGTGAGCTGGTATGTTCTTCTTCTTCTCCTGTTGGTGAGCTGGTATGTTCTTCTTCTTCTCCTGTTGGTGAGCTGGTATCTTCTTCTTCTTCTCCTGTTGGTGAGCTGGTATGTTCTTCTTCTTCTCCTGTTGGTGAGCTGGTATGTTCTTCTTCACCTGTTGGTGAGCTGGTATGTTCTTCTTCTCCTGTTGGTGAGCTGGTATGCTCTTCTTCACCTGTTGGTGAGCTGGTATGTTCTTCTTCTTCTCCTGTTGGTGAGCTGGTATGTTCTTCTTCTTCTCCTGTTGGTGAGCTGGTATGTTCTTCTTCTTCTCCTGTTGGTGAGCTGGTATGTTCTTCTTCTTCTCCTGTTGGTGAGCTGGTATGTTCTTCTTCTTCTCCACCTGTTGGTGAGCTGGTATGTTCTTCTTCTTCTCCTGTTGGTGAGCTGGTATGTTCTTCTTCACCTGTGGTGAGCTGGTATCTTCTTCTTCTTCTCCTGTTGGTGAGCTGGTATGTTCTTCTTCACCTGTGGTGAGCTGGTATCTTCTTCTTCTTCTCCTGTTGGTGAGCTGGTATGTTCTTCTTCTTCTCCTGTTGGTGAGCTGGTATCTTCTTCTTCTTCTCCTGTTGGTGAGCTGGTATGTTCTTCTTCTTCTCCTGTTGGTGAGCTGGTATGTTCTTCTTCACCTGTTGGTGAGCTGGTATGTTCTTCTTCTCCTGTTGGTGAGCTGGTATGCTCTTCTTCACCTGTTGGTGAGCTGGTATGTTCTTCTTCTTCTCCTGTTGGTGAGCTGGTATGTTCTTCTTCTTCTCCTGTTGGTGAGCTGGTATGTTCTTCTTCTTCTCCTGTTGGTGAGCTGGTATGTTCTTCTTCTTCTCCTGTTGGTGAGCTGGTATGTTCTTCTTCTTCTCCACCTGTTGGTGAGCTGGTATGTTCTTCTTCTTCTCCTGTTGGTGAGCTGGTATGTTCTTCTTCACCTGTGGTGAGCTGGTATCTTCTTCTTCTTCTCCTGTTGGTGAGCTGGTATGTTCTTCTTCACCTGTGGTGAGCTGGTATCTTCTTCTTCTTCTCCTGTTGGTGAGCTGGTATGTTCTTCTTCTTCTCCTGTTGGTGAGCTGGTATCTTCTTCTTCTTCTCCTGTTGGTGAGCTGGTATGTTCTTCTTCACCTGTGGTGAGCTGGTATCTTCTTCTTCTTCTCCTGTTGGTGAGCTGGTATCTTCTTCTTCTTCTCCTGTTGGTGAGCTGGTATGTTCTTCTTCACCTGTGGTGAGCTGGTATCTTCTTCTTCTTCTCCTGTTGGTGAGCTGGTATGTTCTTCTTCTTCTCCTGTTGGTGAGCTGGTATCTTCTTCTTCTTCTCCTGTTGGTGAGCTGGTATGTTCTTCTTCTTCTCCTGTTGGTGAGCTGGTATGTTCTTCTTCTTCTCCTGTTGGTGAACTGGTATGTTCTTCTTCTTCTCCTGTTGGTGAGCTGGTATCTTCTTCTTCTTCTCCTGTTGGTGAGCTGGTATGCTCTTCTTCTTCTCCTGTTGGTGAGCTGGTATGTTCTTCTTCTTCTCCTGTTGGTGAGCTGGTATGTTCTTCTTCTTCTCCTGTTGGTGAGCTGGTATGTTCTTCTTCTTCTCCTGTTGGTGAGCTGGTATGTTCTTCTTCTTCTCCTGTTGGTGAGCTGGTATGTTCTTCTTCTTCTCCTGTTGGTGAGCTGGTATCTTCTTCTTCTTCTCCTGTTGGTGAGCTGGTATGTTCTTCTTCTTCTCCTGTTGGTGAGCTGGTATGTTCTTCTTCACCTGTTGGTGAGCTGGTATGTTCTTCTTCTCCTGTTGGTGAGCTGGTATGCTCTTCTTCACCTGTTGGTGAGCTGGTATGTTCTTCTTCTCCTGTTGGTGAGCTGGTATGTTCTTCTTCTTCTCCTGTTGGTGAGCTGGTATGTTCTTCTTCTTCTCCTGTTGGTGAGCTGGTATGTTCTTCTTCTTCTCCTGTTGGTGAGCTGGTATGTTCTTCTTCTTCTCCACCTGTTGGTGAGCTGGTATGTTCTTCTTCTTCTCCTGTTGGTGAGCTGGTATGTTCTTCTTCACCTGTGGTGAGCTGGTATCTTCTTCTTCTTCTCCTGTTGGTGAGCTGGTATGTTCTTCTTCACCTGTGGTGAGCTGGTATCTTCTTCTTCTTCTCCTGTTGGTGAGCTGGTATGTTCTTCTTCTTCTCCTGTTGGTGAGCTGGTATCTTCTTCTTCTTCTCCTGTTGGTGAGCTGGTATGTTCTTCTTCACCTGTGGTGAGCTGGTATCTTCTTCTTCTTCTCCTGTTGGTGAGCTGGTATCTTCTTCTTCTTCTCCTGTTGGTGAGCTGGTATGTTCTTCTTCACCTGTGGTGAGCTGGTATCTTCTTCTTCTTCTCCTGTTGGTGAGCTGGTATGTTCTTCTTCTTCTCCTGTTGGTGAGCTGGTATCTTCTTCTTCTTCTCCTGTTGGTGAGCTGGTATGTTCTTCTTCTTCTCCTGTTGGTGAGCTGGTATGTTCTTCTTCTTCTCCTGTTGGTGAACTGGTATGTTCTTCTTCTTCTCCTGTTGGTGAGCTGGTATCTTCTTCTTCTTCTCCTGTTGGTGAGCTGGTATGCTCTTCTTCTTCTCCTGTTGGTGAGCTGGTATGTTCTTCTTCTTCTCCTGTTGGTGAGCTGGTATGTTCTTCTTCTTCTCCTGTTGGTGAGCTGGTATGTTCTTCTTCTTCTCCTGTTGGTGAGCTGGTATGTTCTTCTTCTTCTCCTGTTGGTGAGCTGGTATGTTCTTCTTCTTCTCCTGTTGGTGAGCTGGTATGTTCTTCTTCTTCTCCTGTTGGTGAGCTGGTATGTTCTTCTTCTTCTCCTGTTGGTGAGCTGGTATGTTCTTCTTCTTCTCCTGTTGGTGAGCTGGTATGTTCTTCTTCTTCTCCTGTTGGTGAGCTGATATGTTCTTCTTCTTCTCCTGTTGGTGAGCTGGTATGTTCTTCTTCTTCTCCTGTTGGTGAGCTGGTATCTTCTTCTTCTTCTCCTGTTGGTGAGCTGGTATGTTCTTCTTACAGTTTTTTTTGATTGCTTAAGCACGATTTTCAAAACACTACACACAATTAGCACAACCACACACCCAATTAGCAAAACACTACAGATCCTTTGCAAAATTAAACACTCTTGTAAAAACTATACACTTCTTTTTAAAAACCACACTTTGTTACCATATGAAACACACACGTTTCACATTACTATACTCTGTTTGCACGAGTTACACTCTGCTGTGATAAACCTAAAACACTTTTAGCACTTCTACTTCCCTATGATTAGAGTAGGCTACTATCAACAAAGTACAAATATAATGTAAATTCACCAAACACTACACAAGACCAATGTTGTAGACTGAAGAAACTCAGTTATTTCTCAACACGCCCAAAATGTTGACATGGAGAGTCATAATACTGTAACCAAACGTCACTTCACATATTGTAAGTTCCAAAAAATAAATACAAAAATAACTAGACATTGTCTCTTCGCCTAGCTGGATCTGGCCAGAGAATTTCATCATCGCAGGCAATGTTGTCATTAGCAAGACACCTTGGAAAGAAACGTCTTAAATGACGAATCCATCCTTGCATTGCTGCTACCTCCATATGGTCACAGCCCTCCTCCATGGCTTGGATGAGGGGTACCTCAGCCTGGAACGGAGATCATATACCTTCCACCGCCATGCCGAGAAAAAAAGATTCTATAGGGTTGAGGAATGGAGAGTATGGTGGAAGATATAGGACGGTGAAATGTGGATGTTGCTGAAACCAGTTCTGAACCAGAGCAGAGAGGTGGAAAGACACATTGTCCCAGACAACAATGTATTGCATATGATCGATTTGATTTGCTGCTGTTGTGCAATTGGTCCAAGAATGTAAGTATGAGTGCTGTGTTGTAAGGGCCCATATGGGAATGGCGGTGGAGGACCCCATTCTGTGTAATGGCTGCACGTTGCCCTGGGACATTGACTATAGCCCTGTGGCCAATGATGTTTCTTCCCCTCATTCGTGTTCTCGTCAGGTTGAACCCAGCCTCATCTACGTAAATGAACTCATGCTGGATCTCCTCTCCATCCATTCGTAAAACTCTCTGAAAAACAGTGTCAGGCAAAATTGTGTAGTTCAGTGTAGATCTAGTATACAGATTACAGTACAGTAAAAGATTGTGAGACAGTATGCAAGATCACACTGCTAAAGTGAATACAAACCACTGCATAATCATGCTGCAGTCGTTTCACCCTTTCGGAATTGCGCTCGAAAGGCACTCGATAAATTTGCTTCATTTGAATGTTTTTTTTTTAGGATGTGTGCCAGTGTTGATGTTGAGACCTGATGGATATCGTTGAAAATGGCGTGGTTATTGACAATGTTAGCTTGGAGCTGCTTGAGTGTTATAGCATTGTTGGCCAAAACCATGTTTACTATCTCCCTCTCTTGCTGTTCTGTGAACATAGGAGGTCTTCCCCCTTGTCGTCCCTGACCCTCAATCCTATGTAGAAAAGAACAGTATACAATAGTACAGTAATTTCACAGGAAAAGGTAACAGAAGTGCTGATAGTGCATAGAATACAGTACTGTAAGCAGTTACTGAAACCGTGCAGATGTTTTTGATATGATGATATTTTTACAATACCTATTTTCCAGTCGAAATGTTATCATCACACTTGCCACTGTATATCGGCTTAGATTTGGCTCCCTCAGCGTCAGGCCGTGATTGAAAACGTGGTCAACCAGTGTTGCGCGGATCTCATTTGTCAGATTCGGCCCTCTATGAGCACCTTCTTGTCTTCCTCTTCCTCCTCGTTCTCGTCCTCGTGCTCGTTCTCCTCGTCGTCGTCGTCGTCCTCCTCCTCCTCGTCTTACTCTTTCTCTGACTCTTTCCATTGTGCTTGAAGACCGATGAACTCACCTGCTGCTTTTTATAGTGCTAGTGTATACACCTGATTGGTGTGTCTACAATTAAGCAAACAAGTGTTTGCACACCTGATCACTGTGTTGAACCAATTGGTTGGACGGTGTGGTAATTTGACAGTCAGTGCTTTGGTATTGCAAGGACGTGACTTCATGATAGATTTTTGTGTGTAATGTATGTTAAGTGTGTTTAGTGTTTTGCAAATCACTGTGTGTATAGTTTTGCAACAAGTGTGAGGTTGACAATGTGCTTATAGTTGTGCAAATATGGGCTGATGTTTTGATTCTTGAGTCTAAGGTTTTGATAATAGTGTACTACTTTAAATTTTAGTGTGTAAGCAATCAAAAAAAACTGTATTATCCTGTTGGTGAGCTGGTATGTTCTTCTTCTTCTCCTGTTGGTGAGCTGGTATGTTCTTCTTCTTCTCCTGTTGGTGAGCTGGTATGTTCTTCTTCTTCTCCTGTTGGTGAGCTGGTATGTTCTTCTTCTTCTCCTGTTGGTGAGCTGGTATGTTCTTCTTCTTCTCCTGTTGGTGAGCTGGTATGTTCTTCTTCTTCTCCACCTGTTGGTGAGCTGGTATGTTCTTCTTCTTCTCCTGTTGGTGAGCTGGTATGTTCTTCTTCTTCTCCACCTGTTGGTGAGCTGGTATGTTCTTCTTCTTCTCCTGTTGGTGAGCTGGTATGTTCTTCTTCTTCTCCTGTTGGTGAGCTGGTATGCTCTTCTTCTTCTCCTGTTGGTGAGCTGGTATGTTGTTGCATCTCATTTTTTTTCTCATAAAGCACAATACATAACACATACAAACTATCTGCATGAGTGACTGGTTCAATCTCGATTACGAAGGCAAAGTGCAAGCTGTGCAAGCGGTGTAGTGTGTGTGTGTGTGTCTGTGTTTATGTGTGTGTGTGTCTGTGTTTATGTGTCTGTGTTTATGTGTGTGTGTGTCTGTGTTTATGTGTCTGTGTTTATGTTTGTGTCTGTGTGTCTGTGTTTATGTGTGTGTGTGTCTGTGTTTATGTGTCTGTGTTTATGTGTGTGTGTGTCTGTGTTTATGTGTCTGTGTTTATGTGTGTGTCTGTGTGTCTGTGTTTATGTGTGTGTGTGTCTGTGTTTATGTGTCTGTGTTTATGTGTGTGTGTGTGTGTGTTGTTGTTGTGTATGTGTGTGTGTGTGTGTGTGTTGTTGTTGTGTATTTGCTTGTGTCTACACTAAAGTCATAGCCATGCCAAATCCTAATCTCTCTACACAGATACAGTTTCATTGACAATGACACTAGAACAGAACAGAATAACAACCCTAATCAGGCCATGTGTGTCTCCCAAATATCACACTATTCCCTATAAAGTGCACAAGTTTTGAAGGGGCCCTGGTCAGAAGTACTGTATAGGAGATAGGGTAGCATTTGGGACAGAGACAGTGATGGGGCATATGGGTTGTCAGGTTCACTGATTTTCCCCCTGGAATAACTGCAGAACAGTGTTCCTAGTTCACCCCAACCAAAGACCCTGGTGTCCCTAGTTCACCCCAACCAAAGACCCTGGTGTTCCTAGTTCACCCCAACCAAAGACTCTGGTCTTCCTAGTTCATCCCAACCAAAGATCCTGGTGTTCATAGTTCACCCCAACCAAAGACCCTGGTGTTCCTAGTTCACCCCAACCAAAGACCCTGGTGTACCTAGTTCACCCCAACCAAAGACCCTGGTGTTCCTAGTTCACCCCAACCAAAGACCCTGGTGTTACTAGTTCACCCCAACCAAAGACCCTGGTGTTCCTAGTTCATCCCAACCAAAGACCCTGGTGTTCCTAGTTCACCCCAACCAAAGACCCAGGTGTTCCTAGTTCACCCCAACCAAAGACCCTAGTGTTCCTAGTTCATCCAAAACAAAGACCCTGGTGTTCCTAGTTCACCCCAACCAAAGACTCTGGTGTTCCTAGTTCACCCCAACCAACGACTCTGGTGTTCCTAGTTCACCCCAACCAAAGA
Source organism: Oncorhynchus mykiss (assembly GCF_057628025.1). Classification (NCBI taxonomy): domain Eukaryota; kingdom Metazoa; phylum Chordata; class Actinopteri; order Salmoniformes; family Salmonidae; genus Oncorhynchus; species Oncorhynchus mykiss. Next base: position 96,669,693 of record NC_143023.1, read on the forward strand.
CTCTGGTCTTCCTAGTTCATCCCAACCAAAGATCCTGGTGTTCATAGTTCACCCCAACCAAAGACCCTGGTGTTCCTAGTTCACCCCAACCAAAGACCCTGGTGTACCTAGTTCACCCCAACCAAAGACCCTGGTGTTCCTAGTTCACCCCAACCAAAGACCCTGGTGTTCCTAGTTCACCCCAACCAAAGACCCTGGTGTTCCTAGTTCACCCCAACCAAAGACCCTAGTGTTCCTAGTTCACCCCAACCAAAGACCTTGGTGTTCCTAGTTCACCCCAACCAAAGACCCTGGTGTTCCTAGTTCACCCCAACCAAAGACCCTGGTGTTCCTAGTTCATCCCAAACAAAGTCCCTGGGAGAAAGATCACATCCAAAGGAATCACAGAATTTTCAGCTCTTAATCTGCATTATTCAGCAAAATGTGTGTGTGTGTGTGTGTGTGTGTGTGTGTGCTTGTGCAAAGTATTCAGATCCTTTAACCAGCTCTCTGGGGGTGGACACCGTCCATATCATGACACAAGACGAGACCCAGATGCACACACAGGAGGCAGATGGTTGGAGTTAAAGATGTTGAATTAAATCCAAAGGGAATAGGCAAGAGAACGGTCGTGGACAGGCTAAAGGTCACAGGCTAAAGGTCACAGGCTAAAGGTCACAGGCTAAAGGTCACAGGCTAAAGGTCACAGGCTAAAGGTCACAGGCTAAAGTTCATAACCAGCTCTATGGTGGTGGACACCCTCCACCCCTTTAACCGTTGTAGATTTTTATTTCTACAGTTTTTGTACACAAACCGTCATTTGTTTTGATCTCAGTCCCCTCAAAACTGACCTGGTGCACATTGCCGCAGAGTGCGGCCTCCTCCATCAATGTGACGACAACGGCAGGGTTGCTTATGTGGTCGTTGAGCAGGCCCTCCAGGTGATGGCTTCCATCGCTTGCCCAATGCCATGATCTTTTTTTTGCAGCACAATGCCCGCTCCTAGCTGACCATCACCGCCTGGAAGTGCTGCAGGTTGGGGGCCATCTGAGGAAAGGTGGGAAAACAAAATGTAATCAGACAAACTGCTGAAGAGACCGTGGTGAGGGAGGAAAACAGATAAGACTGATCATTTTGAAGTGCAGATGACCAGGATTCCTGCTTTAGAAGGTGGGAGATGATGGAGTCTGGTCTAGTCTTAGCACTGGAAACTCATATACCCCCTGGTTATGCAATTAGCTGCATAATTTTGTAGACAATTCATAGATTTAATATAAGAATACTTCAGCAGTGGTGATAAAAGACAAAGAGGAGGAGAGAGAAAGAGAGAGAATGAGAATGAGGAAGAGAGAGAGAAAGAGAGAATGAGAATGAGGAAGAGAGAGAGAAAGAGAGAATGAGAATGAGGAAGAGAGAGAGAGAGAGTGAGAATGAGGAAGAGAGAGAGAAAGAGAGAGAATGAGAATGAGGAAGAGAGAGAGAAAGAGAGAATGAGAATGAGGAAGAGAGAGAGAAAGAGAGAATGAGAATGAGGAAGAGAGAGAGAGAGAGTGAGAATGAGGAAGAGAGAGAGAAAGAGAGAGAGTGAGAATGAGGAAGAGAGAGAGAAAGAGAGAGAGTGAGAATGAGGAAGAGAGAGAGAGAGAGAGAGAATGAGAATGAGGAAGAGAGAGAGAAAGAGAGAGAGTGAGAATGAGGAAGAGAGAGAGAGAGAATGAAAATGAGGAAGAGAGAGAGAAAGAGAGAGAGTGAGAATGAGGAAGAGAGAGAGAGAGAGAGAGAATGAGAATGAGGAAGAGAGAGAGAAAGAGAGAGAGTGAGAATGAGGAAGAGAGAGAGAAAGAGAGAGAATGAAAATGAGGAAGAGAGAGAGAAAGAGAGAGAGTGAGAATGAGGAAGAGAGAGAGAGAGAGAGAGAATGAGAATGAGGAAGAGAGAGAGAAAGAGAGAGAGTGAGAATGAGGAAGAGAGAGAGAAAGAGAGAGAATGAAAATGAGGAAGAGAGAGAGAAAGAGAGAATGAGAATGAGGAAGAGAGAGAGAAAGAGAGAGAATGAAAATGAGGAAGAGAGAGAAACAGAGAGAATGAGAATGAGGAAGAGAGAGAGAGAGAGTGAGAATGAGGAAGAGAGAGAGAAATAGAGAGTGAGAATGAGGAAGAGAGAGAGAAAGAGAGAATGAGGAAGAGAGAGCATGAGAATGAGGAAGAGAGAGAGAGAGAGAGAGTGAGAATGAGGAAGAGAGAGAGAAAGAGAGAGAGTGAGAATGAGGAAGAGAGAGAGAAAGAGAGAGAGTGAGAATGAGGAAGAGAGAGAGAAAGAGAGAATGAGGAAGAGAGAGAATGAGAATGAGGAAGAGAGAGAGAAAGAGAGAGAGTGAGAATGAGGAAGAGAGAGAGAAAGAGAGAGAATGAGAATGAGGAAGAGAGAGAGAAAGAGAGAGAATGAGAATGAGGAAGAGAGAGAGAAAGAGAGAGAATGAGAATGAGGAAGAGAGAGAGAAAGAGAGAGAATGAGAATGAGGAAGAGAGAGAGAAAGAGAGAGAATGAGAATGAGGAAGAGAGAGAGAAAGAGAGAGAATGAAAATGAGGAAGAGAGAGAAACAGAGAGAATGAGAATGAGGAAGAGAGAGAGAGAGAGTGAGAATGAGGAAGAGAGAGAGAAATAGAGAGTGAGAATGAGGAAGAGAGAGAGAAAGAGAGAATGAGGAAGAGAGAGCATGAGAATGAGGAAGAGAGAGAGAGAGAGTGAGAATGAGGAAGAGAGAGAGAAAGAGAGAGAGTGAGAATGAGGAAGAGAGAGAGAAAGAGAGAGAGTGAGAATGAGGAAGAGAGAGAGAAAGAGAGAATGAGGAAGAGAGAGAATGAGAATGAGGAAGAGAGAGAGAAAGAGAGAGAGTGAGAATGAGGAAGAGAGAGAGAAAGAGAGAGAATGAGAATGAGGAAGAGAGAGAGAAAGAGAGAGAATGAGAATGAGGAAGAGAGAGAGAAAGAGAGAGAATGAGAATGAGGAAGAGAGAGAGAAAGAGAGAGAGTGAGAATGAGGAAGAGAGAGAGAAAGAGAGAGAATGAGAATGAGGAAGAGAGAGAGAAATAGAGAGAGTGAGAATGAGGAAGAGAGAAAGAGAGAGAGTGAGAATGAAGAAGAGAGAGAGAAAGAGAGAGAGTGAGAATTAGGAAGAGAGAGAGAAAGTGAGAGAGTGAGAATGAGGAAGAGAGAGAGAAAGAGAGAGAGGTTTACAGAGTGATTGAACCAAGTTTACATTGTGTTTGGCACTTGGTGTGCGGAGTGTGAAATTTATGGCAGTGCCCACATTGGCAGCCTTTTTGCCCAATGCCAAGTTTCCACCTAGGTACAGGGGACAGGACCTCTTCTCCACCCTTTATCCCTGCTCCACCACCTCACTCACATTCTCACTACCTTCCTAGCTTTCACTCACACCCCCTCTATCTTTCTCTCTCGGCGGTTTGAAACCAGACCAATTTCCTCTCCCAGTCTTTTTCAATCAAAATCTCAATACCAATATTCAATCTCAATATCCAATCCCCAATATAAATGTATTTTAATCCACAGAATTAAAACCACGGTACGACGACAAAGAGACAATGAAACGCTCCCTTGACAAGATGCCGCAAAGAGAATATATAATGATATTAAATATTAAATATTACATATTCAGACGAAAGACGATAAGACGAAATCAAAACTATTGATGTGAAGTGTAATCCCTTTGGTTTTTCTTCTGAGCTCATTACAAGATATAAAAAAAATAAGATAATATTTTGCGCTGAAGTTTACTAGACGAGGGACTGCAGAGATCAGACTAGACTTTGAAGTCTCTGATACTCTACCCTGTGAAACACCGTGTTTATATATGTGTTAAAATACAGAATAAAATATATCGAATAAAATACCTTCGTTTTAAACAGACACTGATGTAGGTCTGTCATCAGACACTGATATAGGTCTGTCATCAGACACTGATGTAGGTCTGTCATCAGACACTGATATAGGTCTGTCATCAGACACTGATGTAGGTCTGTCATCAGACACTGATATAGGTTTGTCATCAGACACTGATGTAGGTCTGTCATCAGACACTGATATAGGTCTGTCATCAGACACTGATATAGGTTTGTCATCAGACACTGATATAGGACTGTCATCAGACACTGAGGTAGGACTGTCATCAGACA